>NC_134483.1:472157011-472300383 GCF_040206685.1 Ascaphus truei | reverse complement strand
TAAGGACTAATGGTAGTAAAGTATAAGTGTACTACAATAAATAAACTGTTATGTAGAAAAAAAATGTGTCCCGGTTTTCATTTTCAAAATCTGGTCACCCTAGTGTTGTGTGTGTGTGTGTGTGTGTGTGTTTGTATCTGTGTGTGTGTGTGTGTGTGTATCAGGTGTGTGTGTGTGTGTGTGTGTATCAGTGTGTGTGTGTGTGTGTGTGTGTGTATCAGGGTGTGTGTGTGTGTGTGGTGATCAGGGTGTGTGTGTGTGTGTATCAGGGGTGTGTGGGGTGTGTGTGTATCAAGGGGTGTGTGTGTGTATCAGGGTGTGTGTGTGTATCAGGGTGTGTGTGTGTATCAGGGTGTGTGTGTGTATCAGGGTGTGTGTGTGTATCAGGGGGTGTGTGTGTATCAGGGGGTGTGTGTGTATCAGGGGGTGTGTGTGTGTATCAGGGTGTGTGTGTGTGTGTGTATCAGTGTGTGTGGTGTGTGTATCAGTGTGTGTGTGTATCTGTGTGTGTGTGTGTGTATCGTGTGTTTGTGTGTATCGTGTGTGTGTGTGTGTGTGTGTGTGTGTGTATCGTGTGTGTGTGTGTATCATGTGTGTGTGTATCATGTGTGTGTGTGTGTGTGTGTGTATATCTGTGTGTGTGTGTGTGTGTGTGTGTGTGTGTGTGTATCGTGTGTGTGTGTGTGTGTTTGTGTGTGTATCAGTGGGTGTGTGTGTATAATGTGTGTGTGTGTGTGTGTGTGTGTATCAGTGTGTGTGTGTATCAGTGGTGTGTGTGTGTGTATCAGGGTGTGCATGTGTGGGTGTGTGTATCAGTGGGTGGGGGTGTGTGTGTATCAGTGGGTTGGGTGGGTGTGTATCAGTGGGTTGGGTGGGTGTGTATCAGTGGGTTGGGTGGGTGTGTATCAGTGGGTTGTTTGGGTATGTATCAGTGTGTGTGTGTATGTGTGTATCAGTGGGTGTGTGTCTCCCTCACCCTCCCTGTCACTCCTGTCTCTCCCTCTCCCTCCCTCCCTGTCTCTCCCTCCCTCCCTGTCTCTCCCTCCCTCCCTGTCTCTCCCTCTTCCTCCCTCCCTGTCTCTCCCTCTCCCTCCCTCCCTGTCTCTCCCTCCCTCCCTGTCTCTCCCTCTCCCCTCCCTCCCTGTCTCTCCCTCTCCCTCTCTCCCTGTCTCTCCCCTCCCTCCCTGTCTCTCCCTATCCTCCCTCCCTGTCTCTCCCTCCCTCCCTGTCTCTCCCTCTCCCTCCCTCCCCTGTCTCTCCCTCCCTCCCTCTCCCTCCCTCCCTCTCCCTCCCTTCCCTGTCTCTCCCCCTCCCTCCCTGTCTCTCCCTCTCCCTCCCTCCCTGTCTCTCCCTCTCCCTCCCTCCTGTCTCTCCCTCTCCGTCTCTCCCTGTCTCTCCCTCCCTCCCTGTCTCTCCCTCTCCCTCCCTCCCTGTCTCGCTCCCCCCTCTGTCTCCCTCTCTTGCTCCCCTTCTGTCTCCCTCTCTCCCCCTGTCTCCCTCTCTCCCCCTGTCTCCCTCTCTCCCCCTGTCTCCCTCTCTCCCCCTGTCTCCCTCTCTCTCTCTCTCCCCCTGTTTCCCTCTCTCTCTCTCTCCCCCTGTCTCCCTCTCTCTCTCTCCCCCTGTCTCCCTCTCTCTCTCTCTCTCTCTCTCTCTCTCCCCCTGTCTCCCCCCTCTCTCTCTCTCCCCCTGTCTCCCTCCTCTCTCTCTCTCCCCCTGTCTCCCTCTCTCTCTCTCTCCCCCTGTCTCCCCTCTCTCTCTCTCTCCCCCCTGTCTCCCTCTCTCTCTCTCTCCCCCTCTCTCCCTGTCTCCCTCTCTCTCTCTCTCTCCTCTCCCCCTCCTCCTCTCTCTCTCTCTCTCTCTCTCCTCCTCCCTGTCTCCCCTCTCTCCCCCTGCTCTCCCTGTCTCCCCCTCTCTCCTCTCTCCCCCTGCCCTTCTCCCCTCTCCCTCTCCCCCTGTCTCCCTCTCTCCCCTGTCTCCCTCTCTCCCCCTGTCTCCCTCTCTCCCTCTCTCCCCCTGTCTCCCTGTCTCCCTCTCTCCCTCTCTCCCCCTGTCTCCCTCTCTCCCTCTCTCCCCCTGTCTCCCTCCTCTCCCCCCTGTCTCCCTCTCTCCCCCCTGTCTCCCTCTCTCTCTCTCCCCCTGTCTCCCTCTCTCTCTCTCCCCCTGGTCTCCCTCTCTCCTCTCTCCTCTCTCTCCCCTGTCTCCTCTCTCTCTCTCTCCCCATGTCTCCCTCTCTCTCCTCTCCTCCCCCTGTCTCCCTCTCTCCCCCTGTCTCCCTCTCTCTCCCTCTCCTCCCCCCTGTCTCCCTCTCTCTCCGTCTCCCTCCCTGTCTCCCTCCCTCTCCGTCTCCCTCCCTGTCTCCCTCTCTCTCCGTCTCCTCCCTGTCTCCCTCTCTCTCCGTCTCCCTCCTTGTCTCCCTCACCCTCTATGTCTTATCTTAACTGCCGTATACCTACATTGAAGTAACCTACCCTTCTTTCTTCCAGATCTGACTCAAGTTTCACGCGGGAGACATCGGAAGACAGGTAGGGAACACCTCCCCTCCAGTATAATACCTTGAGGGACTGCGGATCAGATAAGATCCCAGGCGGGATTGCTGCTTTAGAAATTGTGAAGAGGCGGCGTCCTGACACTGGTTAAGGGGTTCAGATTCATTCACATCTGGGTTTTTTTTTTTTCCGATTAGTGAGGTCATCCGACGCATGCGCACACGCGCACGTAACAAGGACTAATGGTAGTAAAGTATAAGTGTACTACAATAAATAAACTGTTATGTAGAAAAAAAATGTGTCCCGGTTTTTCATTTTCAAAATCTGGTCACCCTAGACTGAGGGAGGCGAGGCAGTGACGTTGCTGGGCCAATCGTCCGCGACGCACCGACGCCAACGTCACGGCGCCGTGACGTTGACGCTGCTCCACGCTGATTGGAGGTTTTCAGCCGACAGCGCTCTGAAAAACAGTTTGGCTGTCGGCTGAAAAATTCAGCGCCTCAGCACGCCTGCGGACGCTCGCGTGAGCCCCCTCTAAAGACATCCTCATGGAGGATGCAGGGGCTCAGCGCGGAGCGTCCGCACGGCTCAGCACGGACGTGCCTTCTATGGACTCAGCCGTAGGCTAAGTCCATGCTGACGCCGACCGCACGGTCACATTGCCTTAAGGCATTGATCGCGCCCACAGACCGCGCGGGCGGCAGCAGGAGCAGACACGCGTTGAGCGAAGGCAGTATGGACCTGCCCTTAGGCAGTAGAGGGAAGGTTTGAAACAGAGCCACTATATCTACAAACCTCATGATAGGAAACTTGAGTGTGGGTTTCTGTATGTAACAGCCAGAAGCTGTCTTCTGTAACCTGAAAAACGGTCCTGTTGATGCTCTAAATTGACTGTTAATAAAAGGTAGAATGTCCCTGGCGCCCTATTCTTTTTGTTCATACTCCTCATCAAGAGCCAGTGCTGATCCTCAGCCCTGAGAAGAACAAGGTAACCACTGAGCAACCCACATACTGCACCGACACACTTTATTCGAGCAAATACCTAGTATGTACCTGGCAGATACCTGGAATGCGCCGCTCCTCACCTCTGACAAGCCCCGTTGCGTTTGCCTTCCCAGCCTGGGTTCATGCCTGGCTGACGGGCGGCTGATCTGTTAAATGATAATGATTAGGATTTAATAGGCTGCAATGCTTCGTGTGTCTACCAGATGGCATAAATTCATGAATTGTAATGCAGTATATATATATATACTGTGCAGTATTGCAGCCAGCGGGAATAAAATGCTTCAATCCCTGCCTGGAAAATACCTCAATGCATTCGGGCAGAAAACAGTCACAAACCTCAATACACCCGGGTATACCCGAATTCGTGGGACTAGCCGAGCTCGAATAAAGTGTGTCGCCAGTGTACACCATTTTGAAGCACCAATCCTGTTTAAAGGGACAGATACATAATTGGGACTTTATATTTTGATATGTACGATATCCTTCATTTCGGGGGGATAGGAGTGTTACATAAAAAATAAACAACTTCATACCCTTACTGCAGGTAGTAGAAGAGCAGAGCAGTCTCATCAGGAATCCCCTGAACGCGACACTGATAGGCTGGCCATGTAGTAATGCCACACGGACACCATACCAGCGTCACCGTAGATGCTGATTGCCCCTATGCCGTGCGGCAGCGCAGTAATAGAGTAGGAAACCAGTGCAGTCACGTACACAGTTCGGTGCAGTATACCCCAAAACGGTATTGTATCGGCCAAACCTGTGCTGTTGCAGGATCAGTATATTACTGTATGTTTCAAAATCGTATTATTGAGGATTTCTAAAGTTTGAGCTGTGAACCCCAATTGTTAACTGTTTGTATTACATTTTCAAAGCAATTCTCATAATTGAAAAAAATAAAAGCAGCAATCCCCCTGTTCACTTATTTTACTTGTGACTTTTTTTAGTTTCACAAAACTGTTTCTTCAAAAACCCAACATAAATAACCTCAAACTAGAAGGCCCAGGCTAAGAATTGTTATCTGCTCTCTTTAAGCAGTTTTTTGGGAAAAAGTAGCAGCCACAGATGCCACTGTTTTGGCGACCAGACGTACCGGTTTGAGAGCACTTGTTCTGGTGTCCCGAAAGGCTGAGTAAAACACCTAATTTGAACCGGTTTTGAAATGTTTCAGAACCAGTACAAATTAGGCATTTTAGTCCCCAGTTACGGCCTGACTTTCACTTCCACCACCTCCGGCACTGGACATTGGGCCCGCTCGGAATTCGGGCCCAACTTTCACGTTCATCGTAGGCCGTCTCCCAAGATAAAATTATTTTGTGAGTGTGTTTTTGTTGGTGAGGGAGGTGTGTGTTTCTTGGTATAAGAGAAATCATTTTTTTCCCTAATCCCTAATCTTTCTGGAATGCCCTGACCCTGCTGTGTGTTAATATATTTCGGGGAATCTGTCCAATATTGTTAATGGGGCTTGGTATTAATAAAAAAAATGGTACACTTTTTTCACAAATGCCCTTACTGTATTACTTGATGTAATCTGTTAAAAAATATTGCAATGAAATGAAACGGTCTGCTCATGAGGAAATTCAGAGTGAATTTGCTAAATAATGTAATAGTTGCCAACATTCAAATAACATTTCCACGAACATATTTTCAAGCGTATGGCATTTGTTACTAAAAGGTTCAGTTCCATCAGCAAGTACAGTATATGCAACAATTGTTAGGCAGAAATCCGCTGCACAATTTTGACATGGCTGCTGCAGAGCACATTCACTTACAATCTCGTAAAGACATGTTTTCTCTATATACTTGTGTAACGGGTTTCCCCCCCCCCCAATCTCACATTGGCCCGGGTACTCTAACAACCAACCCCCATTACATGTTCGTGTTTGGTGGTGCACCTGTAGGCAACAGGACTCCTGAGACTCCCGCTTGATGGTATTAGGGGATGTCATCAGGACAAGTAGATGAGGTAGTGGGTGCGAGTTCAACTTACATCATGTGCAGCGCCTCCACCTCATCAGGATATGTGCTTCCGCAGGGAAATGGTCCTGGTGAGGAACTCCTTCTTGGTGGTGCCATCCACTGCTGAGTAATTTCACACTCACACAGTGGGGGTATCGTTAACAAGGTCATCTTTATTGTAGACGGTGATGTAGCAGACTGCCCCATGCAGCTGTCGGCTCTAGCCGCACATCTCTCCGTGCTGTCCCTTCGCCAGGTACGCCCTCCCGAATTGAAGTGGGATTCCCTCTTCTCCTAGGGAGATCCTCTCTGCGCCAGGTCCCTGGACACAGAGTGGCTTAGACAGGCCGATTGGTCAACCTGGACCACTAGTTACTTCACTAGGGTCACAAAGTGTTCCTACAATCCGTTATGCAGGAAACCACAACTTCCCAACAACTTTCCACAGCTGCTGGAACACACTATATCTAACTGTGTTGTGCCTTATATACTTCAGGAGGTAGGCGCATCCCTGATGTCACTATCCAGGGACTCAGAGCATACAGCCACTCCCCTCCATACATAGGGCACCTCACCATGGTGTGAGGGAAAACCTCCATAACTAGTGCTGGCATACCTGTACTTACCAGGACTTACTGCCAACAGAGAGGAAAGTAATATACCATTATTATGCATGGCTATACTTGTAACACACTTTCCCCCCTCCCCCAGATAGGGCGACCATGTAGGGACCATGTGGGGAAATCTACATGCATTACCAGATGTGGTGCAATACCTGTCATGCTCACAGGAGGCCTGAGCCTCCGCTGATGGGAACCTGCGGTGTATCCTGGAACGTACTTACAGCGCCTTCACCTGTGCAGGATTCTAGAGTGTAGAATAACCCCGAACACAGGACCCACATACAGTAACCACATACACCAGAGAATATATAAACAGTTTACTATATGCAGATAAGAACAATATAACACATCAATAACATCAGTAGTGTCACCCTGTAACACTAGACCTCACAGGGCCATCACCCCACACCATATACCCAAGAGTCCCCCACCCACGCAAGTGTGAGACAGCGCTGCCCACTAAGTTGAGATGAGGGTTGGTGCATTACTGTAGGTGTATGATGAAGTTCCTGCCGGGTGTGTCCACACCCGGGCGCGCAGATGAGCTGGACTTGAAATCCCTTGCTCCAGAAGGGTGATCCGCCACGGCGATGGATGGCTCCAGCATGGACTGATCCACATTTAAAATGTCTCTGCCTCTGATGCTACAGAGGATAATCCACCTTTAATAGCAGTGCGCAGGATATTCACTTTTCCTGGGCAGCCACCCTCACTTACACTGGTGCAACAGGACCCTGTCCTATCCTAAGGGGAGTCCCTGCAGCAGCCACAAGCTGAGGGTGATTTTGGGCCTAGCTGGGACCTGAGGGGGTATCTGGCCTAGTACAGGTGGCACCTGCTCCCTGTACATACAACCTACCCTCTCTGCCTCCCAGCTCCAACTGAACTGTCCTTCCCCAGCACACAAAATGTATCTCTCTGCAGGAGAAGCTCTGCCATGCGATTGGCTGCTGTGGTTCACAAGGATAGCAGCCCCAGTGGCTGCTGGGTCTTGTAGTCCCTTGCGAACCTCTTTAACATTGCGGCCGCCTCTGCTATCTGCCTTGCGCATGCGCGACTTTGTAATAGCCGCCGCCGCTTCTCTGACACTCAACTGCTCCAGCACTACTTGTAATGGCCACCGCTCTTGCAACTGCGCATGCACGACCTCCTGTTGATGTGCGAACACTAGAGCTAATCCTAACATGGCTGCCGCAACTCCACTGCGCACGCGCGAGCCTCCATGCATGCGCGAGCACAACAAACATGACGGCGCCCTGTAGCAGATGCCGCGGGGAGCCCCCGGCGATGCACTCTCCCCTGCAGCTGCCCCCACTGGAATGAGGGTAAGGGAGGGGGAACCGGAGGACCGGGGAGCCAGAGGTGACCTGGCTACATACTTTATATACCTGGCTTCCATTTCCCACATGCTCACTCACTTTGGGCACGACAAGCTCTTCCTTGGGTAAATTAACAAGACGTATGTGTTCCTTGGTAAGGGGAGGTGTGTGTGTAATTCTTGGTAGGGGGAGGTGTGTGTGATTCTTGTAGTGGAGGGATGTGTGATTCTTGTGAGGGGGGAGGTGTGTGATTCTTGGGAGGAGGAGATGTGGGTGTGGGGGAGAAGTGTTGGTGGTCTGAGGAATTGCGTGTGGTGTGGGGGAGATGGAGTGTGAAGATAAGAGGGGGACAGATCGAGTTTAAGGAGGGGGGATGTGAAAGGAGGGAGGCATTGATTGAGTGAGCGAAAGAGGGGGTGCAAGAGAGGGAAGGGGAAAGGTGAAGGAGTGAGAAGGGAATGTGAGAGGAGGAGAGTAAGAGAGAGCGGGAAGATAGAGTGAGTGAGAGATGATTAATCATTTATGATAAATAATTTTGTAAATTTTCCCATTTGTCACTTACAAAATATGGTCCCTTTAATGTTAATGAATAAGGGAAAAAATAAACCACAAACTGGTTTAACGCTGTTTCCCCCACCTAATCGCAGATAGGGGCCATTACAGGGTGTCTGGTGCATATAAAGTGGAAGATAAAGTGCGCTGGCCGTCACAGATCTCGTATTGTAATCCATCTTCAGTGCTGCTCCCCGTCTCCCGTGATCAGCGGGGCTAGAGAACACTCACAGACACATAGACAAAAAGAATGGCGGCGCAAAAGAAGAGGAGATAATAACTAAAAATGCAAAAAATAATTCAATTTATATGGACATATATTAAAAAGTACAAGGCTTACAATAAAAATAGGATCATGTAGATCCAAGTACACCAAGCAGGTAAGCAACACACCTTGCCTCTTGCATATTTGTTTAAAAAATATCTAAAAAATTATTTTATATGTATTACTGCAAAGGTTTTTTTTTTTATATATATTTGTATGACCAATCAAATTGATAAAAGAGGTAATTATACTCCCTGTGGTGCGTCTCTAAAAATTACCCCTGATGAAACAGTATACGTGTGAAATGCGTAGGGCCATTTGAGAGACGTTTTTTGTTCCAGAGATCTGGATCTCAGTGGAGAACCACCTGCTTCCGCTTCTGATATTTGAGTAGCCCCCGTAGTGTCACTGTTCGTGGAAGACGCGCTTGGCACAGTGAACAGTTGGGAACCCCATACTTTGCCTACAGTTTGTTTATAAATTGTAAATTTTGATATTTGCATTTTTATTGCCTATAAAAATGTAAGAAATGTACCTTGGTGCGCTCTGTCTTTTTCTTGCTGTCTAAGACACCTTACAGCCTATTTACTTTCATGTGCTGTAAGATATCTTCCATCCAGCTGTAGCAAATCATGGCTCTGACAGCGTCTGCCACAGTCACACTACAGGAGGTCAATGAATCCAAATCAGACCCCCATAGCGTTAATCCTCGGATGCCAGGAAAGCCGTGGCCCCAGCTTAACCCACTGCCAGAAATATTAAACTTTGCTACATCTGTACAAAAGAACGTGTAAATTACACACAGCAAAAGATTGTATCAGAAGAACAAGAGAAGTAAAGATACTTTATACTATATATATATATATATATATATATATATATATATATAGCAAATGGAAATATTACTGTATGTTCATTTGCATGTCTTAGACAGGTCTGCAACCCTGTCTTTCACCATTATCACCCAGCACACAGCACTTCCACTGCAGCAAGGGATTCTGGGAAATGACATGCAAATGAGCACACAGTGCCACCTTTTGTCTCAAGCTCATATTACACGAGCAACCCTTAAGCCAATGCATGCTGCTTTAAATACAGCATATATATATATATGGGAGACCGGGTGACCAGAGGGGACCTGGTTACACATAATTAGTGAATATGTACATTTTAGTACTGTTTCGTACATAGAAGAGTTCTAGCCACTTCTAACAAATTATTTGATTGGCTCCCTGTTACATACCTATTGCACCATAGATTTTCAAGTGAACATATCCACATGCATTTCTTACAAGTGTAATATTCCACATAAAATGTTCTTTCATTCGGTAATCCTTATTTCCATATATAAATTTAGCCATTAAAGGTAAAATATATATATATATATATATATATATATATATATATATATATATATATATATATATAAAGCAGAAAATAGCCGTGTTAGTCCAGTTGCGATAGTGCAGAATAAATGAGTTCTTAAGTGATACATTTTTTATTGTCCTATGACATAAATTGTTAGTCCAATAAAAAAGGTATCACCTAATACTGAAGAACTCATTTATTCTGCACTATATATATATATATATATATATATATATATATATATATATATATATTTTTTTTACCTTTAATGGCTACATTTATATATGGAAATAAGGATTACCGAATTTTGCGCGCTGGGGAAGGACAGATGAGTAGGAGCTGGGACACAGACAGGGGAGGGTGTATATGTGCAGGGAGGCAAGTAGCCTCTGCACTAGGCCAGAGATCTCCCCTAAGCCCCAGCTAGGCCCTACTCTCATAGGAGTTTGTGGTTGCTACAGGGACAGGCCCTTAGGTAGGGACCCTGCCACTTTAGTTGTTAGTAGTTCAGGTACACAGACGCCAAGCTGCACATCCTTGATAAGTGTGGCCTGGGACCTGACCCTTTCAAGATACAGAGACGTCTGCACGGTGGGATCATCCAGCAGGACATCACCCCACGCAGAGGCGGACTCGTCGTATGATCAGAGGATCCACTTTATCTCCACGTCAGCGCGCCCGGATGTGGACACACCTGGCAGGTACCTTCACCCTCACAAGTGCACCATCCAACATCTCAAATTAGTGAACAGCACTGTCTCACACACCAGGGAGGTTGGGTGTGGGACTTTGGGGTGCTGGGTCATGTATGGGTTTATAGCACTGCCAGGCGTGTGGTAGTTGTATCTCTTGTCATTATAGAGTATAGTGTGATGAGTTCTCTGTTATATCTCTGTTACAGTAAAGTCCTTTCTATTTTTACTAAGCATATGTATTCATGGGGAATGTGTCTTGTGAGGGGCTCCTCCCGCTCTGTTGGAATCCCTCTCAGGTGGAGGCGCTGCACCATATGGTAAGAGTAATTCACCCTAGGCTCCCCGTGGCGGAGGCTTAGGCTCCTGTGAGCCAACAGGTAAAAGGGCAGCACCAGTAGTGTATTTACAGCCTACCCACAGATCTCACTTGGGGGGGTGAGGGGGAGGGGTGGGGGGTGGTGGGAAACAGGGCTACATATGTAAAAATGGCCAATAAAACATTTTATTTTCTTGGGCCTATCCCTCATTCAGATGTGATGAATTACAGTAGCAATAAAGTAACATGTGACACTGTCCACAGATATCACATCATATACCATTACTGTATACAGAAGTAGGAATACTTACTGTTCCCCAAATCCCCCTCCTAAAGCTCCTTCCTCAAATAAAACCATGTGGTTTTTTTGGGGGGGGGGGGGGGGTAAGTATTGGAACAAAAAAAGCATAGGAGAGTGTTAAGATGAGCACAGTGTATATTTCTGTAAAGCTGGTGGCGATTATTACCCTTTTGTTATCTGTCTTTGTTTTCACAAACACCGCATGTCAACATTATTAGGAAACATCTGCTGCTGTGTCAATAAAACAATGAGTTTCCTAGTCAATTTTTATTAATTGATCACACAAATATACAGGCACAGGAATGTGAATCCACAGAAACATTTATGAGCTTTTCATTGAGAATACTGTATGGATGATCAAGTGTGTGTTGTTGTAAAATAATTATACATGTAAAAAATAAAGTCTGAAGTAAAATGTGTTATTGTATGTTGACACGCAACAGTGTTAAAACCATGGATGACATGCGCGCCCCACGCCCCACACAGTACGTGCAGTACGTAAAGCAGTTACGCATTCCCTAGAAGGTACAGCAACTAAATATGTCTGACATACAGAAATTTACATTAAAAGGAAATACATCTAACCACGAGATGACAGTACTAGGAGCAGCAAGTCTTACTACAGCTGTAACTCTGTTAAAACCAGTGTTGGTGCTTGTGCAGAATATCACAACATGTTGCACCATATTCATATCAAGGTGGTACTGGTACAGTATGTAAAAGTGGTAAGTAAAAAAACCAATCATCCTGCAATACACAGGTTTAAAAGAAAAAACAAATCTTCCAGGAGACTAGATTCAAGAGAAAAATATAAACATTTTATTAAATGTATCATAACAAAATGGATGAAACATACACCTAAACGTTTCATGCCTGGTGGAGCTTTCTCAAGGAGGGTGGTAAATACCGTAGAATTATTCATTGATTTTAAGCTGTAATATACTGTATTCATCTGCCTTATTTGATACTTTTATTCTTATAAACTAGTAAGGATTTCACTTATTGTCAGTTTTTTATGAGGAATGTAGTATGTATTTATAGCTTAAGGACTAATATGTCTTCTGCCCAGGGCCGTCTTAACAGCATTATAGGCCCCCGGGAAAAGCAGCGCAGTGGGCCCTGCAAAATTTATCTCGCGAATGCAGACATGCCAACTCTCCGCTACAAGTCGTAATTTTTCTCCTTCTACCGAGTTAGCGGGAGATTTGAATGTTGAGGCGGGTGATTGGAAGATTACTGTTAAATTCTGGCCTGTGCATAGATTAGCAGGGGGTTCCTATGCTCGTGGGGCCCCCGGGCAACTGCCCAGCGTGCCCATGCGTTAAGAGGGCACTGCTTCTGCCAATGTATTTAATGGATTATTTAAAAAAAGTATACTCTAATAAGTCTTGCGTATAATATATTTGAAATGCTGATATATGCTTATTGCATTACCATTTTTGCCAGGCCAAGATATACAGTATTTGAATTGATTTAATACCTTAATGTTACAAGTTCATTCAATTTAAGTTGACTTTTAATTTCCACAAAATTGATTTTCTTGATGCAAGCGTAATATTACTGAAACTCATCCATGTTTGACAATGACTGTCAAAGTAATTATCTTTCTGCTGACAGCTTTCTTCTGCTGACTGTATTTAACAGATTTTTATCAAGCCAATTTCTCTTGTTTAAAGGACAGAATATGCAAGAGGTTGAATTGTGATGCTACTGGGTATAAAGACTACCACTACATTTTAATCTGTGTACTACGACTTCCACACTCATTTTAAGGGGAAAATAATTTTGAGAATGAATCAGTTGTTTACTGTTTTAAAGCATAATTATGGTACCCAAGCATTAAAATGGTACCCAATGTGTTTGCTGAAGACAAAAAGGTTTACAGACACTTAAATCAAACAGTGCTATTTTTTATAAGCCATGTTGACCATTGTATATACTGCAATATATAGGGAGATATGTTTTGTTCAATTGCAAGAAATTTTTTTTATCCAAAAATAATTTCTTCCACATTAAGTAACTCACTGCTATAAGATCATGGTTTAATGTGTTGCAATAAACATACACTTTTGTGAAAGCCACATAACAATTTGCATCACAGAATACATGCCATTTTTAGAACATGTTTATATCTAGGATGGGCAGTCTGATGGCGCAGATCAATACGTTCCCTCACAAAAACAAGCCCAGAGGGACGTGGTTCAGGGACTAAATAACAATATTATACATTTTATAATCTATAGAGGTTTTAAAAAACAAAAAACAAACTCAAATGTCAATGTTTTTCTCTTGGGTTTTCTGAAAGACAGTATGTTTCTCTGTGACTGTTATGCTACATCTCCAGGGTGAGAACATTCTGTCTAAATTGCTGTATTTCTTATCAGCCTGGTCTATTCGGTGATGAGCTCAACAGACCAATTTAATAGACTCATGGAATTACTGCTACTCCAGTGACTTTCTCTGTGGATTTTAGACATCCAGAGGCTTATTTAATAAAAGTGCAACAGTGCCGATTTAGAGCTACTGCCCAGAAAGTCCCATTGACTTGGATAGGAATTTCCGTGCAGTAACTCTGAATTGGCACTCTCACATTTTATTGAATAAGCCTTTCAGTCTTAAACAAAATATACCCGTGTACTGTATGTACATGTCCACAAAACAAATATATTTTTAAAATAAAAAAGGTAACATTCCTTCTGCACATACAGCAATAACCTTAAAATGTCCCTGGAGAAATCTCAAAGTAGCTTATTCGAATGTTCAGAAGTTAGGTTTAATAGCTCCCTAATTACGTAGTGGTGCCACTGCACAGCAAGTAATTGTCTGCTTGTGATTTTTCAGCGGAGAGATTTGACCTGACCTCTCTAAAATGTCTCTGAGGTGGATATAATAAAAGCAACAGTAGAATATTCAACTGTTCCAATCTTTTTGCTTCCTGTAAATAATACTGTTTTCTTTCTATTACTACTGCTCCTCATTTATGATACTTTCATGAATAATTCCTCATTATTGCAAGTCTTCCGATTCTACAGTAAATATTCTTAAATTAGAACAGTTCTGGAATTTACTTATTGTACTTTGTAGAAATTAAATAAATACCCTCCTTAACGAACCTACCAATTTGATGGATAGATGTTTCAGTTCGGATTTTTAATACAGTATATCAAGAAAGGACTACATGTCGATAATACAACCAAGCTAATTCCATAACAAGCAATTAATTTTACTAGGTTTTTTTTGTGTTTACATATTCAGTGTGTCTTTTGTTCAATTGTCACTTCAATTTAATTAAGTAATTTATGGTACTGCTTGTAAAGGTAACCATTTGACAACAGCGTGAGGAGGTGTTTGAAGAGAGTGTGATTTTAACATAAAGTTTTAATTTAAAACTCATTTTAATTGGAAGTGGTCTATCACTAGTGTTACAGTAAATGTAGTTGCATAGTATCTTCCTATAATCAATGGGGAGTTTAAAGTTGTCAAATTTTATTGATGCCCATGATTATAAAAATGACATAACCAATGTGGCAAGATGGCAACTCTCTGTTCTTTAAAACATTAAACATTACTCTTGGTATTCGGAACAAAGCTCTATCCTGGATCTCATCCTACCTCTCCCATCGTACTTTCAGTGTCTCTTCTGCTAACACCTCCTCCTCCTCCTCTATTGATCTCTTTGTGGGGGTACCCCAGGGCTCTGTCCTGGGATCTCTTTTCTCTGTACACACTCTCTCTAGATGACCTAATAACATCTTTTGGGTTTAAATATCACCTCTATGCTGACGATACACAAATGTACTTTCAACACCCGACCTTACACCTGCTGTACAAACCAAAGTTTCTGAATGTCTCTCTGCTATATCATCCTGGATGGCCCTCCGCCGCCTTAAACTCAACATGGCTAAAACAGAGCTCCTCATACTTCCTCCCAGACCTGGCCCTACTTCCTCCCTCCACATTACTGTAGGAACTACGATCATTCACCCAGTAGCCCAAGCACGCTGCCTAGGGGTCACACTCGACTCCTCTCTCACATTCGCCCCTCACATTCAAAACATATCTAAAACCTGACGCTTTTTCCTCCGCAATATAACAAAGATACGCCCTTTTCTCTGTTACTCGACTGCTAAAACTCTGACTCAGGCCCTCATTCTCTCCCGTCTTGATTACTGTAACCTCCTGCTTTCTGGCCTTCCTGCCTCTCACCTGTTTCCCCTACAATCTATCCTAAACGCTGCTGCCAGAATCACTCTACTCTTTCAGGATCCATCTCAGCATCTCCCCCAATGAAATCCCTCTCCTGGTTTCCGATCAAATCCCGCATCTCACACTCCATTCTTCTCCTCACTTTTAAAGCTTTACACTCTTCTGCCCCTCCTTACATCTCAGCCCTAATTTCTCGTTATGCACCATCCAGACTCTTGCGTTCTTCTCAAGGATGTCTTCTTTCTACCCCCTTTGTATCTAAAGACCTCTCCCACCTTAAACCCTTTTCACTGACTGCCCCACACCTTTGGAATGCCCTTCCCCTCAGTACCCGACTAGCACCCTCTCTATCCACCTTTAAGACCCACCTTAAGACACATTTGCTTAATGAAGCATATGAATAGCACTGTGAACATTCTGAACACATGATACATAAAGTTTGGCCCCCTGCAGACGCACTTACCAGAACTCCCTCCTACTGTCTCTGTACGTTCTCCCTACCTACCAATTAGACTGTAAGCTCCTCGGAGCAGGGACTCCTCTTCCTTAATGTTACTTTTATGTCTGAAGCACTTATTCCCATGATCTGTTATTTATATTATCTGTTATTTGTTTGATTACCGCATGTATTACTACTGTGAAGCGCTATGTACATTAATGGCGCTGTATAAATAAAGACATACAATACAATACAATACAACATTAATAACTTCAATGATCTTTAAAAAAAAGATTATATTGTATACAGATGTAGCTAACCTTACTGTGTGCTGTGTCGCTGCCACCGATGGTCACGTGACTGCAGTGGTCATGGACCAGAGGATTAACTCTTCAGGTGGTCACATTTTGAAGCACAAACCTATGCCTACTCCTGCACCCTGTCTATTCTCTGGTCTGGGGGCATGGCTAATGGAAAGATCACCATAGGAGAGAACAGCAGGGGATGCGGTGTTTGAGTGGGTGAGCAGGTTTCTGTAGAGGCTAGGATGTTGAGAGAATTGGAAATGAATAAGTCATGTATAGCTGTGAGTTTATTGCAGATGGATAGGGTACAGGGAGAGGTGTAATGGGAATGAGGTTGGAGTGGTTGGCAGTGTGTGGTGAAAACGAGACTTTAGGGTAGGCTTTGGGATGTGAAATGATTGGTATGTGCATAGGGCTAGGATTAGGGAATGTGTAACCACATAGTAGGAGTAATAGTAAGGGAGAAAGAGAGTGGGGGAGGGAGATGCTAATTTTTTTTGGAAGGATGGGGATATGAGGAGAGGGGTAGATGGAGTTCATGACTGCAAAATTAGGGAGATGACAGTAAAGAATGGGAAATTCGGAAGTAGGGTTTGGAGGAGTGTGAGAGAGCTAAGGGTAGAGGCAAATGAGCAAGTGAGAGTGTCCGTAAATAAGGGAGAGAAAGGTACTGTAAGTGTAGTCGAAATTTGAGATTAGTGTGTAAACGCTATGAAGTAAACGTTGGCGCTCTGTATGTTGTCTTCTCATTCTCGCCCTGTTCCTCTCACTCTAGATGCCAGATGATCAGTCACTATACAGTAGTTTTAAAAGTACACAGTAGTGTGTCATCCCCTACCATTCTTCTCCTAACAAATATATATGGTTTAAAACTTGTATTTTTGCAAATCAACCTATTAAATATGGGGAGACGTACAGTACTGTAGTCCATTGTGTATTGCATGGTTCTAAAATCAGATTTTTCAATACTAATTATGTTTGTGTGGTACACATGGTACTTTCACCAAATACAGTACAACTACTTGGCACTGATAAAAGTAAATGAGGACAAAAAAAATAAATACATGTTTTAAGTAAATAAGATCAATAAAATTAAGAGTATCTTCAATTTAGATTTTTTTCTTACAGAAAATAAAATTTGCACTTTTGAGCACATTCACATGACTCAAACAGATCTGTAACCCTGCTTTTCCCCATGATCTCTTAGCATACAGTGCTTCCACTGCAGCCAGGGATTCTGGGGAATGATATGCAAATGAACACACATCTGGCTGCAGTGGAATCATTGTATGCATTGTAAGAGATAATGGAGAAAGGCAGGGTTATAGACCTGTTTGAAACATGTGAATGTGCTCACAAGTAATATTTGCATTTGCTGTACATTGTACGGTAAAGGGTTTTTGTCACTGTTTAACCCACCATGATTTATTTTTTCTTTAAAATATCTGAGACAAAGCTACACAGTGACCACTAGGTGTCACTCTTGATCCACAATTTTTGAATACCTGCTAAATTATTATAATTTTTTTATCGCAGTATTTAGGGGCCGTGAGCAACGTTTTTTCAATGCTTGCAATCACACACACACACACAAAAAATGAGGTAAAATAACCCTTTGAAAAAAACAGCAATATCCTTGTAGCCTAAAGAAAAGGTCATGTTTAGATTCCAAATTCCCCTCCTACAAACTGCGTTGCATGTAACAAGCTGTTTTATGATTAGAAACGCTATTATAACATGTGATGGGAATATATCCTATGCATCGTTTTCAACTGGAAAGTATGTTTATTTTTTATATGCAATTATTCTTTTTCTTCAACTTCATGCCTGCAGTAATATTTTGCATAGGTATGCATGTTTGTACCATTACAGTATACAGAATAAGAAACCGACATATAAAAAAAGGTTTCCAGCTCATGGGTTGTGAGCTCTTAACACCTTCTTGTAACAATGTTCTGCAGCAATCAATTGCATAACTAACATAATTATTGTCATTATCACGAGGCTGTAATTAATGTGGGGTCTGTGTACACATAATAGGTGGGGATTCTGACGTCTTAAATTATAGATTACAGAGTTTTTTTTCAAGAATATATACCACAATATGGAATATGGTTTATGAAGACAGACAAAATTACTTGTGATCCTGGAGGTAATCCACATTGAATATAATGATGGTGAAGCTGGGTTGATGCATGATATGTTTCATAGGTGGCCACGACCTATGACACCATTCTTGATCTGATTTTTTTTTTTCAGTAGAGAATAGAACTAAGATATTTTACTTACTTTAATGGGCTGGCAGTGCAGTTGCCCTATGCTTTCACTAGACTAATTATCAGAAATAATAGTGGCTAATAATAATTGTGGCTATGCTTTTTTGTTTTTTATATACAGTATATTGTGATGCCCACACCATGTTGCAGCATCTTTTAGTCCCAGAATAAGCCTGGAAACATTGTATTTCTCTACATGGGGTTTATGTACAGGGTTAAATTTAGATCTACGGAGCCTGAGGAAGCCCAAGAAAGGGCGAAACGCGTTGCTCAAAACCCCTAAGCTTTTTGATCTAACATGGCCACCGTCAGGAGTGGGACAATGGAGGCACAGCACTATACCCGGACGCGGACATAGTTAGCTGCACACCACGCGCCCTGCCCTACTATCCTAAGGACTGGCTGTCACCCTTTTTACTTGGTGCTTAAGTCTTTTTTGACCTAAGTGCTTTTTTAACTGTCTTATGTTTTAATAAAGAGTATGGTTGTTAACTCCACCTAAGAGTTTTATCATTTGTTTACATCATCACACGGAAGGAACTTCCTATACACTCTGGAGCTAGTATTGAAGTTAAAAGGAGGATCACAAAGATACCAATTCCTGTGTGCGCTCACACGTGGCCGTGTGAGTATAAGTTTTATATCCTTTTTTGTATTCTATTGTTCATTATTTCTAACCACCCATTCCCACCATCTATTAATGTCTTAAGACATTTATGTGAAGAGGAGAAAGATACCTCCCCAAAGACTACACTCATACTCGCCCATGTGAGTGATTGCATTTATGTGAAGAGGAGAAAGATACCTCCCCAAAGACTACACTCATACTCGCCCATGTGAGTGATTGTAGTTCTTTCTGATTTTTATGTATACCCTCTTAATCATCGGAGTCAGGCATTATTATTAATATCTGCATTATCCCTTAACATCTGTTTGTTCATTTGTTCATTTACTCTGAGGGGGATACCATAATCAAGAGCTGCAAGCAAATCGAAGAAGCCACAACTTGGACCAGGAGAGAAGGAATACCATACCAGAAGAATAAAGAAGTTAAGAACAAAAGAAACCTTGATGCGACAGCATTTGCACAAGGCCGTGTAAGTGTTTATGTTATTATACACTCTACTACTCCCACGTTAATTAGTTCGAGGACTTACACACTCGAACTCAACTACTTTAAATTTTGTTACCCCTATTATCCCTCAACCTGTGCTCCCCCTTCTTTCTTGTTTTTTCGCACCACTAAGGATCCTGGATAGATCCTATCGGGGTCTGAGTCATAGGAAGAGACTACGAAGCAGAGGGGAACCTTATAAACTTAATAAGGTCATAAATTCCTATTTTATTTCTACATATATTATTTTTTGAGGTAGCGCCCGGGTATCTCTCTTTACTACAGCTCCTTGCGTTTGCCTTTAAACACTTCCTTGTTCATATAGGAGTCCAGCCTTATTATCAGCAGCTGAACTAGCTACTCTAGGGGAAATTAATTTTATGTATGCTGGAAAGTCCCATAGCTGCCCTATTCCAACACCTAGAGACAGTGATTGCATCACATATCCCCCTCCCCAGCTTACCATTGTCGCGTGAAGCGGCCCGTGCACTATTCCCATGCACCAGCCTCTTTGTCTGAAACGTCCGATATTTATCTCTTCTTTTTCCTTGCCTTCCAGTTGAAGACTTTTTCCTTCGGGGCAATTATTAGGCCTTCTGGGCCTGAGGAATGGTATTTTGCTATCTCTTTGTCTTGTGCAGGTTTGAGTTTAGTGTTGAAGCTACGCTTTTGTTGTGTCCCTTCTTGCAAAGGTTCCTGAGCAACCTGCTGTCTGTTAGCTCTCTACTAGGACTCTATTCCCTTCTGTGACATTGACCTTGTTGGTTAGCTCATTGCGCTCACTTGCCAGTGACTGTTTGGCCTTCTCTTGTGAAGACAGTAACTCTGCTTTAGCGGGGATGGCTTCTGGACCTTTCTCCATCAGTGTACCTTCAGCATTTGAGATTAGAGACCGTCATCCACCACAAGTTTTGTGGTGCTAGATAATTCCGTGTTAGCCATCATGATTAATATTGGTTCCTTTGCCCCGTCAGCATCTGGGGTATATGTAGCTGCAATGACCTCCATTACTTGTTTTTATTCTGGAAAACCTTTTCCATTCCATTCTGTCACTCATGGAAAGGGTGATTTGTGCTTGCTGTCCCTCCAAATGCTCTCCCTCAGCTTCCGAATCTCCCCTGCAGCTCCTAGTCTCCCGTGATTAGCGGGGCATACTCAAGACAAAAATAATAATCCGTGAAGTCTTTCTCAGTTTACGGACACCCTTCCGCCTCATTCTCATCCGAGACTGCATCTTTATAGCGGCTGTCCTCATGGTAAGGAATCCACTTTGAACCCCATGGGCACAGTAGTACGACTGGATTCTTACTGTGCTACTCCATCACAACTTAGTCCTTCCATTTCATGCCTTGTCAAAAGTAGACTGTGGTAGTGCAACGGCATTGCAGTTACGCTTAGAGGCGCACAACTTGCTCAGAAGGTTCAAACTTTGCCATCTCGTTTTGCAGTTGAGTGGTGTCCCCAGCTCTCACTGTACCCTTGTCTTCATGGGCATTAGTTTCTATGGGTTACAGACGCCTGTGCCAGTCAAATACCTTTTCCTGTAGTGGAGACACATGTGCATTTCTGTGCCGCAGAGCCTCACTCTATTTTAACTCTACCGCCATCTTTTCCATAGACTCCTTCTCAAGGGCCTTCTTCATATGAGAAACCTCCTGCAGAGAAACAATAGAGTCCAACGTAGCGTCCAGCTCAGCCTTGAGAGCCTCGAGCTTCTCACCTATAAGGGATCTGCCTGAAACATCCTTGATGACTGCTGACATGAAGTAATGTCATCTTGTACGGATCTACCATGGACATCTTTCTTCCTGGCAAATCCTGCCCTTACTCCCCTGACAGGAAGTAAGCCTCTATCTGGCCTTTAAATAAAAGGCAGTTGGCCTTGGACCTTGCTCGTGCAAAGTACTTGTTTCTTGTACTGTCTGAGCTCTGCCATGCCTTTGTTTTGCCTGCTGCCCATCTCGACCTTGGAACCGGACCTGACTACTCTTTGCCTGCCGCCTGCCACCTGCCTCGAACCTGGAGCCGTACCTGACTATACCTGCATCTCAGGCCTCTGATCCCAGGCCAAGGTGTGAGGACTCAGGGGTCACGTCGGTTGCAGCGTGACCTTCCCTCACCTCTGTCCACTCCCGCGGCTGTGCGGCTCCCTCCTCGCCCGGCCTCCCTGCTGAGGGGACTTCCCCGTCCTCCCCGTCGGGCTGCTGCTGCCCCGCGCAGGGCTGGTGCTTGGCTGCCTGCCATTGCTTCTGGGCGCGCATCCCCTGCTGTTACGGAACACATTCCAGCACCAGCTAATTTATTCACTGCTCTTACAGTGAAGCCACACCTCCCTCCCACACGCTGGTTACTAGTTAACCCTAAACCTTATCACCTGGCAGCCTATTATGGAAACCAATCCTGGACTGCTCCTAGGGCTCCTCCAGGCCTGCCTCCGTTAACCATTGGTCAGCCACAGTACTTAATGCCTGTTCTGCCTCTCTCACATCGCTCGACATAGTCTCTGCTACAGACGTCTATTCTGGCTCTCCCTTTGTCTTTGTGCATTCAGGTTACGACCCGGCTTGGCAGACGAACTTACCTGGCTCTGGATCCAGGTTCCCTCTTGACCCTGCAGCTTCTTCCATCCCTCGACCTCAGCTTGGACCTCGACCTTCCGGATCTCTCTCTCCCCGACTTTTGGCTAACGGCAAACACTTCGCTTCTTCAGTACCGGTACCGGCAAGTATTGCTACACCTGTTCACACCTGGCCTGGCAACGCCAAAAACACCACACTCCGGACACGCTCCTTCTGCTGCGGGTGCGTGCACATATACGTCCCCACCTCAGTATAAGGGACGAGTCTGGTCTGCGGGCAGCACCGGCGTAACATTATGTCGAGCCCACAAGACGCAGACCAGACTGACATGGCCTTCATGATGACGACCATGTATCAACAAGTCCAGGCCCTAACTGACCAAATGGCTCTCCTCACTCAACAGGTACAGGGCGTTTCTTTTCAGGCACCACCTGGGACCGCACCGCCACTGTTGCCAGAACCGGGTACTGCCGCGACTTCCGGCCCGAAGATCCCGGCACCTAAACCGTATGCAGGGGATCCACACGCCTGTCGCGGTTTTCTCAATCAGTGCGAGATCCAGTTTGAGATGGCTCCACAGCAGTACTCCAATGGTCGCAAGAAAGTGGCATATGTGTACAGCCTGCTTACAGGGAAAGCACTGGCATGGGCCTCCCCAATTTGGGAACTCCGTCCCGATATCACCCGTGATTATGCAGCCTTTAGACGAGACTTTCCACAGGTCTTCGATACCCCCGCACGCCAAGAAACTGCCTCTGACTCTTTGCTTGAACTTTCCCAGGGACATCGGTCCGTGGCCCAGTACGCCTTGGAGTTCAGGACCATACAGTAGAGGCAACTCTTATTCTAACAAAATCCAGTGGCAATTCCCCAAAAAACCCAGGAAACACCCAGGTACATTCTGAATACATGCCTTAAACTTTCCTTAAACTAGCCCCAGCATTTCTGCATTGATTAATGGCTTATCAGATTAACAGCGGGGGTCCCTGGCAGTCCCATTCAAACTGAATGGGACTGCCAGGGATCCCTGCTGTGTTAATCCTATGGGTCGTTAGTCAATGCAGAAATACCTTAAACGTGCCTCAAACTAGCCCAGAACATACCCAGCACATACCCAGCACATACCCAGAATGTAACCCGGCTAGTTTACGGCAAATGTTAGAATAAACGTTGCCTCTACTGTAGCAGCTGAGACACGATGGGGCCAGGAGACTTTAGTCTCAGTCTTCTGGTGAGGCTTAACGGATTCCGTCAAGGACAAGCTCGCCTCACAACCCAGGCCAGGGCTTCTGCAGGAACTCATCTCCTAGGCCAATCGAGGGGATCAGCGCCTTCAGGTACGTCACCTCCAACGCCAGCTTCCCCAATTTACACCCTTCCGTGCTCCTTTTCCGAGATTCTCTCCAACCACAGGACCTGCCGTCACCCCACTACCTGCTTTGGAGGCTCCGGAGCCGATGCAACTTGGAGTTCAGCATTCCCGGACACCAATACAGCAAGCTCGCCAAGTCGGTGGATTATGTTATTACTGTGGATCCTCCGAGCATCTGATCCGTGAATGTCCACTACGTCTGGGAAACGACCAAACCCAGTGAGTACGCAGGGGCTCTCCCTGGGTGCTAAATCTCCTTGTCCCCTTTCCAGGAAGGAACTTCCCAAGAAATTGACCATTCCTGTCTCTCTCTCGGGTCCTACCTTCCGTACCTCCACTGCGGCATTTATCGATTCCGGCGCGGGAGGAAATTTCATGGACCAAGCCTTCTCTGAAAAGAACCAGATTCCACTCGTTAGGAAGAAGTCTCCCATTGCCTTGGTCGGGATTGACGAGCGTCTGCTCACCACGGCATATATTTCCTTGGAGACTTGCCCCATCAACCTTTCCTCTCATTCACACAAGGAGACCTTGGCCTTTGATGTAATCCACGCCCCTGGAACTCCGGTCACTCTCGGCTTACCCTGGTTACAGAAGCACAATCCTCTCATCAACTGGACATCCCAAGATCCTATTGCTTGGAGGTCGAGGTGAGAGGAGCCGTTTCCACCAGCCGTACTTCCGCCTCGACTGCTGGCCAATGCATCAAACCCTAGGGGAGGATTGCCCGCTCCGTATGCTGCTTTCCTGGATGTCTTCTGCAAAACCCAATCTGAACTACTACCTCCTCACAGATCTTACGATTGTCCTATAGACTTGGTACCTGGATACACATTGCCCAAATCCAAATCCTACCCCCTCTCTCTTCCTGAGACGGAAGCCATGAACGAATATATCCATGAGAACCTTAAACGGGGCTTTATTCGGCACTCCAATTCACCCGCAGGAGCTGGATTCTTCTTCATCAAGAAAAAGGACGGTTCTCTCAGACCGTGTATTGATTACCGGGGACTGAACCGCATCACGGTGAAGAACCGTTACCCACTTCCTCTCATTTCTGTATTATTCGACAGACTTCAAGGTGCTAACGTGTTCTCCAAGCTTGACCTTCGCGGGGCGTATAATCTCATTCGCATCCGGGAGGGCAACGAATGGAAGACTGCCTTCAACACCCGTAGCGGCCACTACGAGTATTTCGTGATGCCTTTCGGATTATGCAACGCTCCGGCGGTTTTTCAGGACTTTATCAACGACGTCTTTCGGGATGTTCTTAATCAGTTTGTAATTGTTTATTTGGATGACATCCTTATCTTTTCCAAGAATCTACAGGACCATATCATCCATACCAAGTTTGTACTCTCCCGTCTCCGAGAGAACCGTTTGTTTGCCAAGATGGAGAAATGTCTCTTTCACCAGTCTACCACCTGTTTTCTGGGATATATTATTTCCAACACGGGATTGGCCATGGATCCTGAGAAACGTAAAGCCGTAATTGATTGGCCGCAACCTAACTCCCTCAAGTCTATTCAGCGGTTCCTAGACTTTTCCAATTATTACTGGAAGTTTATTCGTAACTTCTCCACAATCATCTCCCTGATCACAGCACTGACCCAAAAATGAGCTGATCCTTCGTCTTGGTCTCCTGAGGCAGTCATAGCTTTTGAAACACTAAAACAAGCTTTTGTCTCAGCTCCCATTCTCCGACACCCGGACACCAATTTTTCTTTCACCCTAGAGGTAGATGCTTCAGACTGTGGGGCCAGCGCTGTCCTATCCAAAAAGTTTTCTCCCCAGGATAAACTTCACCCTTGCGGTTTTTTCTCGAAGAAGTTTTCCCCAGCTGAGAGGAACTATGATGTGGGCAATAATAGAGAACTTTTGGCCGTCAAGTTGGCACTTCAGGAATGGAGACATCTGTTGGAGGGGTCAAAAGAGCCGTTCTCTATTCTCACGGACCACAAAAATCTTTTATACATCGAGAATGCCCGTCGCTTAGGCCCCCGCCAAGCCCGCTGATCGTTATTTTTCTCCAGGTTTAATTTTATTTTGTCTTACATTCCCGGCACTAAAAACGTCAAGGCGGATGCTCTCTCTAGACAATATTCTTCTGATGAGAGACCAGAGAAAACTTCAGAGTCTATACCTCCCAAACAAAAAATCCTCGCGGTCGCTACATTCAAAAATCTTGAGAGGATCATCAAGTCTCAAAGCCACCTTCCTAGCGATCTTGAGATCCCAAAGGATACCTTATACGTGGAGGCCAAGTTTATTCCGGAGATTCTGGAATGGGGACATGCTTCCCGTTCGGCAGGACACCAAGGCTACAAGAAGACTTTGGATCTCATCCGTCGTACCTTTTGGTGGCCCAATATGGCCAAATCTATTCTTGAGTTTACCAGGGCCTGTCCGGTATGTGCACGCAACAATATTCCTCGCCAGAGACCCCATGGTCTTCTTTTGTCCTTATCCATCCCGGAACGCCCCTGGTCCCACATATCCATGGATTTTATTGTCGAATTGCCTAGGTCGAATGGCATGAAGACTATTCTAGTAGTCGTGGATCGGTTTTCCAAGATGGCACACTTTATTCCTCTCAAAGGATCCCTCCTCACCCGCCCTAGCCGATATTTTCTCCAAAGAAATTTTCCGGATCCATGGCATACCCACGTCCATCGTATGGGATCGTGGTTATCAATTTGTTTAGAAATTCTGGAGATCCTTCACAAGAAGACTGGGCATTGCTTCCTCCTTCTCTTCGGGTTATCACCCTCAGACTAATGGACAGACCGAGAGGGTCAATCAATCTCTCAAGAAGTATTTAAGGTGCTTCGTCTCTGACTCCCAGGATGACTGGACGGAATTGCTTTCCTGGGCTGAGTATGCCTTTAATTCCACCAAGAATGAATCCACTGGGAAGACACCTTTCTTTATTAATTACGGCTATCACCCGGCTTGCCTACCTATTTCCTATTACCTAAGATTTCCTCTGGAGTTCCAGCTGTGGATGAACACATCTCCCTCCTACAGGACTCTTGGGCCAGAATTCAATCTGCACTTCAAAGGGCCTCCCTGTCTTCTAAAGTCCAGGCTGACCGCCGTCGCCGACCTGCACCCAACTACAAACCAGGGGACAAGGTTTGGTTGTCTACTAGAAATATCTGCCTCAAAACCCCTTCCCCCAAATTGGCTCCTAGGTTTCTGGGGCCATTTCCTATCATGGAGCAGGTCAACCCGGTGGCTTTCCGTCTTCAACTACCCCCAAGCATGCGAATTCCTAATGATTTCCATATATCACTTCTCAAACTGTTCATCTCTAGCCCTCTGTTCCCGGACCACACTCTTAAACCAGATCCTGTGATCATACAGGGCAACGAAGAGTACGAGGTCCAGACCATACTAGATTCCCGTCTCTCCAGAGGGAAAGTCCATTTCTTGGTTCATTGGAAGGGTTTCGGACCCGAGGAGAGGTCTTGGGTACCTCTTAGTGACATCCACGCACCAGGACTTCTTAAACGTTTCCGGAAAAAGTTTCCATCCAAGCCATGGAAGGATCGTCCTGAGGCCGACCCTAAAAGGGGGGTACTGTGAGGACTCGGTAGTCACGTCTGTCGCAGCGTGACCTCCCCTCACCTCTGTCCACTCCCGCGGCTGTGCGGCTCCCTCCTCGCCTGGCCTCCCTGCTGAGGGGACTTCCCCGTCCTCCCCGTCGGGCTGCTGCTGCCCCGCGCAGGGCTGGTGCTCGGCTGCCTGCCGTTGCTTCTGCGCGCGCATCCCCTGCTGTTACGGAACACATTCCAGCACCAGCTAATTTATTCACTGCTCTTGCAGTGAAGCCACACCTCCCTCCCACACGCTGGTTACTAGTTAACCCTAAACCTTATCACCTGGCAGCCTATTATGGAAACCAATCCTGGACTGCTCCTAGGGCTCCTCCAGGCCTGCCTCCGTTAACCATTGGTCAGCCACAGTACTTAATGCCTGTTCTGCCTCTCTCACATCGCTCGACATAGTCTCTGCTACAGACGTCTATTCTGGCTCTCCCTTTGTCTTTGTGCATTCAGGTTACGACCCGGCTTGGCGGACGAACTTACCTGGCTCTGGATCCCGGCTCCCTCTTGACCCTGCAGCTTCTTCCATCCCTCGACCTCAGCTTGGACCTCGACCTTCCGGATCTCTCTCTCCCCGACTTTTGGCTAACGGCAAACACTTCGCTTCTTCAGTACCGGTACCGGCAAGTATTGCTACACCTGTTCACACCTGGCCTGGCAACGCCAAAAACACCACACTCCGGACATGCTCCTTCTGCTGCGGGTGCGTGCACATATACGTCCCCACCTCAGTATAAGGGACGAGTCTGGTCTGCTGGCAGCACCGGCGTAACATTATGTCGAGCCCACAAGACGCAGACCAGACTGACATGGCCTTCATGATGACGGCCATGTATCAACAAGTCCAGGCCCTAACTGACCAAATGGCTCTCCCCACTCAACAGGTACAGGACGTTTCTTTTCAGGCACCACCTGGGACCGCACCGCCACTGTCGCCAGAACCGGGTACTGCCGCGAATTCCGGCCCGAAGATCCCGGCACCTAAACCGTATGCAGGGGATCCACACGCCTGTCGCGGTTTTCTCAATCAGTGCGAGATCCAGTTTGAGATGGCTCCACAGCAGTACTCCACTGGTCGCAAGAAAGTGGCATATGTGTACAGCCTGCTTACAGGGAAAGCACTGGCATGGGCCTCCCCAATTTGGGAACTCCGTCCCGATATCACCTGTGATTATGCAGCCTTTAGACGAGACTTTCGACAGGTCTTCGATACCCCCGCATGCCAAGAAACTGCCTCTGACTCTTTGCTTGAACTTTCCCAGGGACATCGTTCCCTGGCCCAGTACGCCTTGGAGTTCAGGACCATAGCAGCTGAGACACGGTGGGGCCAGGAGGCTTTAGTCTCAGTCTTCTGGCGAGGCTTAACGGATTCCGTCAAGGAAGAGCTCGCCTCACAACCCAGGCCAGGGCTTCTGGAGGAACTCATCTCCCAGGCCAATCGAGGGGATCAGCGCCTTCAGGTACGTCGCCTCCAACGCCAGCTTCCCCGATTTACACCCTTCCGTGCTCCTTTTCCGAGATTCTCTCCAACCACAGGACCTGCCGTCACCCCACTACCTGCTTTGGAGGCTCCGGAGCCAATGCAACTTGGAGTCCAGCGTTCCCGGACACCAATACAGCAAGCTCGCCAAGTCGGTGGATTATGTTATTACTGCGTGCACATATACGTCCCCACCTCAGTATAAGGGACGTGTCTGGTCTGCGGGCAGCACCGGCGTAACACAAGGTTAGTGTATTACTCCCTACCTCTGCCCTGCTGGACCGTATCCTATTCTGCAGTCAGCAACGTTACACGTTGCAAGAGCCACGCAATAGACCCCGAAGAGGTAGCGAACACCATTTCCCATCAGGGCCAACTTCTAGGAACCTATGCACCTGTCTAGCTATGCTGGATCAGAAACTAGACTCAATTTCCGCTACGCTGCAGACCCTGTGCCACCTCAGTACCCTTAGTGTGACACCATCTATGCCCACGCCTTTAGCTCGTGAAACTGCACCAGTATCTGGAGGGCTTCCCTCAACTTGCAGAAGATTCTTGAACCAGTGCCAGGTGCAGTTCGACACACAACCGTCATTCTTCTCTACCCACCGCTCGAGTGGCATATATTTTCTCGCTCCTCACGGATAAAGCATTAGCTTGGGTGTCACCTCTTTATGAAAATGGTTCCCCCTTGTTGGACTATTCCGTCGCTTTCATGCAAACATTCTGGACAATCTTTGATACCCCGGCCGTGCAGCTTCCGCTGAATTTGCATTACTACAGTTAAAACAAGGCTCTCACACTATGGGATAATATGCTATCAAGTTTAGGACCCTGACAGTGGAGACCAATTGGAACGAGGGGACTTTGAAGGCTGCTTTCCGTCAGGGGATTGAGGAGAGGCTGATGGATGAATTGATGTACAGGGACATACCCGCAGATTTGGAAGGACTGGTCGCCCTTTGCATGTCCCTGGGACTAAGGATGAGGGAGAGACATCAGGAGCAGGATCGTTCACACGGATTCCTGTCTCTTCCACTGATTCCACGTATTCAGGCTCCTTCCAATGAAACGCCAGGAGAACCTATGGAACCCATGCAATTGGGCAATTTGCGTTTGACAGAATGGGAGAAGCAGCACCGGCGATCCTTGGGGTTGTGCCTCTACTGCGGTGAGAAGGGTCACATGCTACGAACTTGCCCTAAGAAGTCAGGAAATACCATGCCCAGAGCAATTAGGGGAGTTATCTGTGGGTATCTGCACCTCCTCCCCATCTTCTTGTCGCTTGATGGTCCCCATCTGCTTATCCTGGCAAAACCATTCCATGATAAGCAAGGCCTTCGTTGAATCCGGAGCCGCTAGTATATTTGTGGATAAGGCCTTCACTCAGCGGATCTCACTGGAGGACTTACCCGGTCTCCAGGCCTGTTTCTCTGACCTGTGGTGGGTCTTCGACAAGGGACAGGCTGAAGAATTACCTGTGCATCAATCGTTTCATTGTGCGATCGATCTCCTTCCTGGGATGACTCCTCCTTGTGGACGTACATATCTCCTTTCTGAACCGGATACCAAGCCAATGAGGACATACATTGATGAGAACCTGAAGCGAGGATTCATTCACAAATCCTGTTCTCCTGCTGGTGCAGGTTTTTCCTTTGTGGCAAAGAAGGACGGGTCATTGAGACCTTCTATTGATTACCGGGGTTTGAATAAAATTACTGTCAAGAACCGGTATCCTCTTCCTCTGATCACTGAACTCTTTGATCGTCTACGTGGGGGAACAGTTTTTACCAAGCTTGATTTGGGAGGGGCCTATAACCTTATGAGGATAAAGCAGGGTGATGAGTGGAAAACCACTTCCAAGACACGCGATGGCCACTATGAGTACTTGGTGATGCCCTTCGGCCTATGCAATGCTCTTGCCGTGTTCCAGTTTTTCGTGAACAAAATTTTCATAGACATGCTGTGTGTGTGTATATGTAGCCCTGTTTCTCCCCCAATCGCAGATTGAGTGCATGTAAGGGGAATCTATATGTATTACCAGGTGTGTGCTTTTACCTGTCAGGTTTACAGGAGGCCTGAACCTCCGCCAGTGAGAGCCTGGGGTGAATCCTCTGGAACGATCTTACATAGACAGCGCCTCCACCTGTGTAGGATTCTAAGGGTAGAATGACCCCTAACACAGGCCCCACATATATTAACCACATACACCATAGGTATATATAAAACAGGTTTACTATTTGGGCAGATAAACACAATACAGCATACATCAACAATATGACATCAACAGCAACCTTAGTGTCACCCTGTAACACTGGCCTCACGGGCCCGTAACCCACACTATATATCAAAGTCCCAAGTGTCCCCAGAGTCTCCCTCCCACTCAAGTGTGGAACAGCGCTGCCCACTAAGTTGAGATGTGGTTGGTGCACTTGGTGTATGATGTAGATACCTGCCGGGTATGTCCACACCCGGACGCGCAGATGCATTGGACTTGAGATCCCTTGCTCCATCAGGATGATCCTACGTTGCGATCCGCCTCTGCGTGGGGTGGCTCCCGCTTGGAGTGATCCACCTTGAAATTTCTCTGCCTCTGACACTGCAGAGGATGACTCATCAACACAGCAGAGGCCAGGAATTCCACGCTTCCTGGCTTTGACCCTCACTGAAGCTGGCTCTACTGGACCCTGACCCTATCCTAGGGGGCGTCCCTGTAGCAGACACAAGCTGAGGGTGATTAGGGCCTAGCTGGGGCCTAAGGGGAGACTTTGGGACTAGTGCAGGGGGCTACTTTCCTCCCTGCACAAACACACCCTCCCCTCTCTGTGTCCCAGCTCCTACTGACTCGCATGGTCTGTGCACAACAATGTATCTTTCCAGCAGGAGAAGCTGCAAGCCATTTTGGTTGCTGTGGCATCACATGTGCTCCAGTCCCTGGGGCTGCTGGGAATTGTAGTCCCTTAGGGACCTCTTTAGCATTGGGGCCGCGTGCGCAATGTCTGCCACGCCTGCGCGATGCTATAATGGCCGCCGCTACTCCCCTGACACTCCTCTGCTCAGGCTCTACATGTAATGGCCACTGCCGATGCGTTTGCGCATGTGCGATGCCCTGTACACGCGCGACTCTGCCCGCCAACCCTAACATGGCCGCCGCATCACTTCTGCGCATGCGCAAGCCTCCGCGCATGCGCGAACACTGAAAATATGGCACCGGGAGCCCCCGGCAATGCGCATGCCCCCGCAGCTGCCCTCACTCTATCGGAGGTAAGGGAGTGGGAACCGAAGGTCCGGGGAGCCAGAGGGGACCTGGCTACATATATATATATATATATATATACACTGGCGACACACTTTATTCGAGCTTGGCTAGTCCCACGAATTCGGGTATACCCGGGTGTATTGAGGTTTGTGACTGTTTTCTGCCCGAGTGCATTGAGTTATTTTCCAGACAGGGATTGAAGCATTTTATTCCCGCTGGCTGCAATACTGCACAGTATATATATATATACTGCATTACAATTCATGAATTTATGCCATCTGGTAGACACGCGAAGCATTGCAGCCTATTAAATCCTAATCATTATCATTTAACAAATCAGCCGCCCATCAGCCAGGCATGAACCCAGGCTGGGAAGGCAAATGCAACGGGGCTTGTCAGAGGTGAGGAGCGGCGCATTCCAGGTATCTGCCAGGTACATACCGGGTATTTGCTCGAATAAAGTGTGTCGGTGCAGTATATATATATATATATATATATATATATATATATATATATATATATATATATATATATATATATATATATATATATATATATATGTATATATATATTTGTATGTGGTGGGGGTGTTTTCTTTTTTATGTACTGTATGTATTTGTGGGTGTTTTATTTATATCTATTTGGGTGGGATTTTTTTTATATATATTTGTGGGGATTGTTTTTTTTTATATGTATTTGTGGGTGTTTTTTTTAATATAAATATGTATTTGAGGGAGTGTTTTTTTTTACATTATATGTATTTTGGGGGTGGGAAGGTTTTGTATGTATTTGGGTGGTTGGGGTGGGTTTTGTATGTATTTTTGGGGGTGGTTCAGTATGTATTGGGGTTGTAGTTTGGTATGTATTGCGGTGATGGTTTGGTATGTATTGGGGTGTGGTTTGGTATGTATTTGGGGGGGGTGGCTTGGTATGTATTTTGGGGTTGTGGTTTGGTATGTATTTGGGGGGGTTGGTATGTATTTGGGGGTGGGGAGTTTTTTGTATTGGGGTGTTTTTTTTTTAGTATGTATTTTGTGGGTGGGCGATTATGTGAGTCTGGGGAGAAGGCGATTCAGTTAGATTGGGGTAATTGATGGTGGGGGGGAGAGTAAGAAGAAAGAGGGGGTGAGTGAGGAAGAGAGGGAGTGAGATGGAGGGGAGAAAAATACATGGGAAGAGGAGGTCAATGAAAGGGGGCTCGTGAGGTGTGAAATAGGGCAAGACCACTGACACAAAGGGTCGTAATTCTAGTCCTGGGCCCGGAAAATCTGTCTGCAGCTCTGATTGGCCCTCTAAGTTTGGTTCTGAGTATGGCACTGGACTTTGACATTGTTTTCAGTTAATATACTATGTGATGAACTCTATACACTGTACTTATTTTGCTGAATGTACAATTTGCTTCATGCTTTTACCATAGTTTTTATTTCTTAAAAATATATCAGATAGCTTCTCTGTGGTTATGCTTTTATTCTTAATGTGTCTCCTAGAATTGCACTTAGTGCTTTTAAAGGATCAATACAGGGCTATTATCTTAGTACACTAGTTTAACACTATAATTGAAATATCTTTCATGACGTATTTAATTGAAGTTAAACAGACTTTGTGGTGCTCTACAGGAAAAATGCACACCTTACTGTAGAATATAATATTCCATTTAGAGATCACAGAAAATGATATGTAAGATATAATTTGTTATCTACAGTTCTCTACAGATGTAGTTAAAATATATTAAACAAAATAATAATATTAATAATGTAGTTGACTAATGGTTCCGGTCAGCAACAAGTGACACTGCTCTGCTTTTTGTATCAGGGGCTTCAATATCCTTACTGTCAGCTTCACCATGGACCAATTTAAAGCTCATTCTCACAGGAATCATCAGCAGAATCTTCCTTTTGAACTGCGCTGTATTCAGTAAAGACAGTTGATCTTACATTTAGTAGTACCCCAATATCACGATTTTCTTCACATTCGCCTTCTGCAAGGGCTCTTAGTACCGGTACAAATGCCTTCCAGTTAAGTTCGCAAACCAAAGGGTTTGGCCCACTTACTTTTTGCAATTTTGCTGAACAAGTTTGTGATTTTTGCCAATGTATGCAAATGTAAGCATATATAACAGCTGAAGAAAGTATCCATTTCCGTTAACATTACTGATGAATCTAATGGGTTTTTCAGGTGGGGATGGCAGTACACTGCACTACTTGCACAATCTCAGGATTAGTTCAGGTGATTTTCCACTGAATGTATTGCACTCCTGCCCATAAAGAGGGGGAATGGGAAATATTCTGGACCCGCACTCCATCTGGCCTTCAAAAAGTGGTCACTATTTAAAGTCAGTCACTCAGTAATCTTTCATCATCATCATCACTAGACTCAGTCAGACCCAACCCTTGAGCTATGTCAGTATCTTTAACACTACCCGTATTCCAGTAAACTAGTGGTATATTTCTGTGTAACCGTGCTATATTTATGGTATTTTTTAATAACGATTTTCAAGTGCATTTTCTCACCAGAATTTCAAGTTTTTAAAGCGTGGGTGAAAATTTGAAAATGTTGACAACTTTGCATAATTCTCAATGCTACCAGCAGTTATCGCAATGCTATAGAGTCGAAAATTAGAGAGAAAAGTGCCCAACGGATTTCCTCAAAAAAGATAATTTTATGAAGTCTCCAAAAGTCTCTAAATAAATGATCTTTTTGAGGAAATCCATTGTGTCCTTTGTCTCTCTGATTTTGTTCTGACACCAAGCAATGCAGTGGGTCTTTCCATGATTAAGGAGCACTGATAAGTATTTTTAAACTACTTTTTCTATCTTGGTGTGCAACTATCTCCATTGTTTCAAATACTGTAGAGTTTACAGTTTGTGCATAGGCATCCACATTGCAAAGCACAGACAGTTTCGACATACTGTAGGCATCCAAATTAATATTATTTTAATTTCAGTATACAATACAAAGGGTTGTCCATGGTCTTAACTTTTTCTTATCATTAATATAATCCAACATACTGGAAGCTGAGTAGGCTGCAGTAGAAAAATAAAAATTCTACAGACGACTGTGAGAGCTACAAACTCTGCAAGTGATGTCTGCTCACACATAGGACTACCAGCTGGGGTTCTAGCATACTGTATATGAAGAAAATTTCTACAATAGCGCCTACTGAGGTCAGGGGAAAGAATACACCTGATACCGCCAAAATGGAGGGCACAATGTGGTATTCCTGTAATGAACCCAGCCACCTGGAAGAGGGTCCTTTCCGGTCCTATAAGGATACTGATGAATAAGAGGATGTCTCTTATATGGACCCAGAAACGTGACACACCCACAAAACACCCCTACGATGGTGGAGCTGCCTGAACACTGTACGCACTGAAAGGACAGGTCGCTATGACTGAATATGATTAGTGGCAGCAAGAGCAGTGTCAGGGTCTCCTAGACATCCTGCTCCTAGCCGTAGTTCCTTTCTCTGTCCACCGGGTGTGCTGCTGGTTTCTGTCTGCTCTGGGTTCCTTGTCTTTCTGTCTGTCTCCTCTTGTTGCTCCTGTCCTCTGTCCTTATAGTTCCTGTTTCCTGTTCCTCCCTTGCCTTTGTTTTGTTGTCGGACTCCTTATGCTTCTGCCTCTGCTTCTGTTCCTGTTCCATGTTGGAGTCCTGTACATTATTAAAGGCCCTTGCTGGTAATCTGGCTTGTCCCTGTTTGTTAAACATACTGGACACCTAACAAGCTCCTATTGAACCCCCAAAATAACCACAACATATATATAAGCATATGAGTGTCACAGAGGAGTGCTACTGAGCATGGCAATATATATTTAAAACCAGAAACAGAACATAAAACACAGACAGAGCTCAGTTTTAGAACATCCAGTGAAACTCATACACGGTAAAGTGCCTAAATATATATGTATAAATATCTATTAAGTAAAATGGTCTTTTAGTTTGACATTTTTGGCCAAAATTGTTGTAAGCCCCTGAGCCAACGAAACGGCAGACCACATTTCAGGGGTCCCTAACGCTAATATAAATTCTTAATAACCTGTGTAATATCAGGAAGAATGATTTATAGTAAATCTGTCAATATTAGTTGCAAAGTTCTAAGTCTGATTGAAGCTTTTATTAACCTGTACATTACCAGGAAAAGCACTCTGTATTAGAGTTGTCACAACCATACTGCAAGCACCGTGTATGAGTTTCACTGGATGTTCTAAAACTGAGCTCTGTCTGTGTTTTATGTTCTGTCTCTGGTTTTAAATTGTCCCTGTTTGTTCCCTGCTCCCTGTTCTCAGTCCCTTTTCTAAGTCCCTGCTCCTTAGTCTCAGTTCCTGCTCCCCTGTCCTGCTCCTGCCTTCCTGTTGCTGAAACTCTGTTTGTGACCCCGACCACACTACTTGCCGCCTGCCTCTGACCCAGCCTGTGAACCCAAAAATCCTTGCCTCCCCCTGCTTTTCCAGCCACCGATGTCCTACCCACTCCAGGAGTTCCCCTTGACAAGTGGGAACAGCTGTAAGCCAAATATGTCTGCCAGCTAATGCAACTGCAAGAAAAGCATGGTTGATGGAGTGAAGCTGCTGAAGTTTCAAACAAAGAAGCAGACCCCAGTATATCTGATGGAACAGAGTCATCCAAAGCAAAAACATGGAAAATTAAAGGTTCTTCACTTACCATTGAAGGGTCAGAAATGTCAGCAGATGCCGTAAATTGAGGACTTGACCCGGGAGTGACAGAATCCCCAGAGGACCCAAGGCAGAGGTTGTGTACCCCCAAAAAAGTATCTCTCAGGTCCTGATAGAGAAAACCCCTCAACAAACCATACCAGGGAAGCAAAGCCAGACGGAGACAGAATGGCCTCCCGGTAGGGTCAGTAACAGTCTTAGAAAGTGGGTTAGGCTTTAACTCCAGTGGTTTATTTTCCACAACAAAGAAAATAGGCACACTGTCCCTTTAAGGCAAACCAACTCATAAAATAAAATCCTACTCCCCTTGGGAGACTTACAAGACCGCGCAGGCCCTAGCTACCTGGCTGGCCAGCTAAGCCAGTTACCAGAACCAAATCAGACAACACAATATCAGCAAACAATATTAAAGTCCTGATCTGAGTGTGCTGGTCCGGCATCTCCGGTTTCTCCAGGCAATCCCTCTGGACACATTAGAGCTCCACTTCCTCATCAGGTCTGGAACGCCAGTTTCGTGGAGCCGTGCCACGTCCTGCGGCTTGTTCATGCCTGTGGTGATTCTGTTTCCTGAGTGTGATTCCAAGATGATCCCAAGACCCTGCTCCCTGCAGGCTTGGGGATCAGACCAACCAGTGTCCTCCTGGTTGGGGAAAGTCTCCCTGCAGGCAGTTTGCTGCCTACCTTTCAAACCCACTGTTCATTCAGGAGGTTTGTCTTAACTAGGTGCACCTTCAGCTAGCTCTCCAGAGGAGGTTAACTGCTTGCAAGCTAGAAAGCACATATACTGCACCACACTCCAGCATATAGAAACAGTGCCACAGGGCCAAGTGAGTAACGATCCCTTGACCAACCCTGAAGATTCACTGTCAACAGACCTATGAACAATTGTTTAAAGAAGTTCTGGGCAAGCAGACTTGATACATTGCCTTACTACAGTGCCATCTGTTGACAGTTCTGGAGACGGCGAACACTGAACTTCCCGCCATGGATATGAAGAAAGAGGAGGCTCAAAGGCAGACCCTCTGTCTCAGTAGAGAGCTGGAATGCTCTCAAAAGGAGTTTTGCAACCTCAGTATGGAGCTCGAAGTCTCTCTGGAAGAGATTCTCAGTCTCTATGCGGAACTGGTAGTCTCCCAGAAAGAGTTTCACAGTTTTGGTACAAAGTGGGAGGTCTTTCGGAAAGAGGTTCAGGCTCTCAATACAGAGCTTGAGGTCTCTGGCCAGGAGGTCAGCGGTCTCAGGACAGACTTGGACATCTTCCAGAATGAGGTTCACGCTCTGCATTGAGCTGGATGCCTCATATCAGGAGATCAGCATTCACAGCACAGAACTGGAAATCTCTTAAAAGGAATTTCACAGTCTCGCAGCAGAGCTGGAAGTCTCTCAAAAATATGTCTGCACTCTAAGGCCTGGGCCATGGTGCCTTCACCTGCACGGAGGCTGTGGGAAAGCGGGTGCTTTCCCTGGGCATGGACAACTGGCCATGCCGGGCCGTGGGGGACGTGCTCTGGGGCGTGCCTATGGCGCCACGGAGCTGGTTCACCATCATTGGGCGAACCGCTCAAGTGACCGGCCTATCGCACCAAGAAATCAGTTTCAACTGATTTCTTGCGCAATGTGCGCCCCCTCCCGCATCCGCGTGCACGCGCCCACATGACACCTGGACGCGAACACTGCCTTAAGGCAATCTGTTCGCTCAGCACGCACGGTTTGCAGTACCATGACCCCAGCCTTAGTATGGATCTTGAAGTCTCTCAGAAGGAGCTTAGTATGTACTAGCATTCATTTCCTGTGTCTGAACGGGCTGAGTTGTACTCAAAAACGCATTTTTTTTCAGCTTTGTTTGTGAGTGTGCATTTTTATCCCTTACTCCATAAATTTATTGTTATACAATTTTACGCTATGAGTGCGCCTGTTTTTTCTGTGTTTTTGTAGATATCCTAAGGAAGTGGTGTTCCCTTCATTCGGGCTGCAGAGACTCTTTTGGATAGCAATTGGAACATTTTGGGATTTGTATATCTTGTACATATATTTATCTGGACATTTTCTTTTTTGATATTTTATTATGTATTTTATTGGTTCATTATTTAAATTTTTTACTACATCCACTGTGCTCAGCATAGGTTTTTTACTTTTATTTGTAATAACATTTTCCATTTCACTTTTATTTATATTTTTACTCTATAGAGATTTTATATAGTGATAGGTTGGCACTAATATATTTCTTCTTTTGTTGTGATATATATATATATATATATATATATATATATATATATATATATATATATTTCAGACAATTGGCTCCTGACGGAGAGGAGACCCTCTGTAATTCATAACAGCAACAGAAAAATATGAAGTTTTTTTTACACCCCCTGTTTTCTTACTGGGAGAACACTTGTATGGTACATTCCGTTGCCATGACTACAGGAGTTCTAAGCAGGTCTGCGTTGTCTATGTTACCTTAGTAACTGCCCTTCATATCTATCTTACCTCACTAACTGTCCCTCATATCTATTCTACCTGAGTAACTGCATCTCAAATCCATTTTATCTCACTAACTGACCCTCATATATATTTTACTTCACTAACTGCCCTGTATATAAATGTTACCTCAGTAACTCTCCTTCATACAGTATCTATTTCCAGCAATTGCCCTTAAGGCCAAGGCAGGCCTTCCAACCCCAAGGTAAATGAGCATGTGTGTATATTGTGGGGGGTTTGGTGGGTGTGTAAAATGTGGAGGGGAGGGGGTTGGGAGTGTGTGTGTTGTGTGACTGGGTTGAATGATGGGGGGGTGGGGTAGGAATAATGTATGTGTGTGTGTGTGTGTGTGTGTGTGTGTGTGTGTGTGTGTGTTTGTGTTAGTGTGTGTGTGTGTGTGTGTGTGTGTGTGTGTGTGTGTGTGTGTGTGTGTGTGTGTGTGTGTGTGTGTGTGTGTGTGTGTGTGTGTGCAGGGTGTATGTCTGGGGTGTTGTTGGAATGGTGTGTGTGTGGGGGCATGGTATTGTGTGTGCGAGCGGGGATGGTAGAAGTGTAGTGTGCAATTGTGTGGGGGGGTGGAATAGTGTGTGTAGGGGGTGGAATAGTGCTTATACAGTGTGTTGGTGTGTGGAATTTGTGTTGGGTGGAATTTGTTTGTGTATGGTGAGAGTAGAAGTGTGTGTGGGGTGCAGTGCAGACAGATCCATCGGACATCAGGTCTGGGGGGGATCTGTAATCTGAACCTGCTGGGTGAAGAGAGATATGTGTGTCGAGGCTTCAGATTCCCCCACTCCTGGAGTTGATTGTACGGCTCGAGACATTTCTTTTTATATCTTTTAACCTTGCATTTCTCCAAAATGCCTTATCCTTTTAAAAACCCAACCACTAAAAGACACTTCTGCCTCATAGCCACTAACTCCTCGCCACATTTCACACAAATACATTAGTTCCTCTTTGAGTTACAGGGGCCTAAAACTTTCCATGTTAAACTATAGATGACATACTTTTAACACACCTAATTTTGTCTCCCCTGTAACAGGAAATTCTTGAGAGACTTATGAGCAACTGAAAAAGGGGTGTTTACAGTATAATGGAAGTGTCGATCAAACGTTAACTATGGATCCATTATATATATATATGTATATGAAAACCAACACAGAGAAAAGAATCCCCAAAGTAGCACTCTAGCATACAAAAAATATCAAAATGTATTAATCACATACAGGGGCTTATGCAGAGAGGATAGAGAATGGAAATAGCGCCATCTTTTGGCGAAAATACGCACCAGAGAAGCTTGTCCTGCAGAGAACATGGCGAGATTCACAAAATCCGCCACAGCAGGTTTCTTTACTTTAAAATTTGCCAAACACGTGGCGAGATCGGTAAATTCGCCATGTTAAGATAGGGTGGTATGCAAGTAGCATCGATGCGCTGGAATGCGCCATTCTGCCCTATAATATAGCGAGTTCCAGATCGCCAGAAAAACTTGGCAATTTTGATCCCATCTGTAAAATGAGGTAACGCCGCTTTCAGCATACGACCATAAGTTACTCCAATTCTGTGGCTATTTTCTTGCCGTTTTCACATTATATAACGTTCCTCTCTGCATAAGCCTCACAGGGGCTTATGCAGAGAGGTACTTACAGGAAAGGATTAAATCCGCCACAGGATTGGAAATTCATTTTTTCCTATGCAGGGTACTCGGTAGCGCGGTGTGCATGAAATTGCTAATTAGGCGAGTTTCACTTGGCGTGAAACTCGCCATTTAGTGGCGCGCTGTATTTTCCCACAATACAGCCAACTTTTGTTGGCGGGCAAAATTTCCCCTGAATGCGCCATTTAGTAGCTCTGATTGGCGCGTACATGCGCATCGGAGCTACTGGAATCGTGCGTGTTTCAGCATTGGCGAAATCACGCTTCTCGCCACACGTCTGGCGAATTTGTATTGGCCCGCCATGTTGTCGCCAGGACAAGCTTTTCGTCTGCGTATTTTTGCCAAAAGATGGCGCTATTTCCATTCTCTATCCTCTCTGCATAAGCCCGACAGTGTTCATGCAGTGTAGCACTGCTTTCCAGCACATATCTCCACATCCCTCGTTCAGTTTCTGTCCCTCCTTATGATTTGTGGTATTTGTATGTATAGCTCATTGTTGCTTCATTCCACTTATCTTAGAGGTTCAGTATTATTTCAGCTTTGAGGATACCACTGCTCCTTTTTAATAATTTATATCTGTATGTGATTAATACATTTTGATATTTTTTGTATGCTAGAGTGCTACTTTGGGGATTCTTTTCTCTGTGTTGGTTTTCATATCATATTCATCCCCAGCACCGCCAGTAGTGCTTACCATTTACACTGCATTTAACTGGCTTTAGCACTTCTTACTTTAGGTCTGTGCAGGTTATTTTTGTGTCTCATATATATATATATATATATATATATATATATATATATATATATATATATATATATATATATATATATATATATATATATACACAAATGTAAATACAACTGTATGCTCATCTGCATGTCTTAGGCAGGTCTGCAACCCCACCTTTCACCATTATCACCCAGCACACAGCACACAGCACTTATATATATATATATATATATATATATATACCATTTGTTGATGATTACAATGTGCATGTAAATACTGTATGTGTTGGTAGCAACAAATTTAATATGAACATTGGTGGTAATGTCCATATTATCATTGACGGAGAGTGCCAATTCCAATAAGACTATTGTCATAGGGTTAGAGTTAAAATATGAAAATAAATCTAAAATGCTACCAACCTGGTAATCCCAAATAATTAAAATGTCATTTTTGAAACGGCCATACAACAGTGGGTTACCAGTCCAAACCGAATTCCCCTCCCAGTAACCCATAAAAAGATTGGCAGAACTGGGGGAAACCCTGGTCCCTATGGTTGGTAGAATTTTAGATTTATTTTCATATTTTAACTCTAACCTATTAGGTTTGAGTTTCATATATGTGATTGACCCTGTAACAATAGTCTTTTTTGACCTGGCACACTCGGACAATGATAATATGGACATTACCACCAATGTCTCTTTGATAAAGCGCCTCCTGCGTAAAACGCGCTACAGTGTTTTTTTACCTGCATGTTCAAATAAAATAGAAGTTTTTTTTTACCGCGATTACCTTGCCTGGTGGAGTTCCTTCTGGCTGTGTGCCACCACTTGCTTCCTGTTCTTTCCTATGCTATCATCTGGACTGGAGCATGCCTTGCGGTTCAAGCACTCTGCAAAAGACAAGAAAAGCAGTGAGTATTGCTACAATTTCCATGTATCACAGAATTAACGTCAGGCCATTGGCTACTACTTTTCCAGAAGACTGTTGCTCTTCAATCAAACCAATGAGATACTATTGTACTCATTGAATGCACTTCTATAATAGTCTTGCAAGAGGAACTGCTATTTTATTGACTCATAGACACTGCTACATATCAATCAATGGAATCATGCTTGTGTTGTGGGTTTAGATGCACTGTATGGGTCAGCAGAGTAATTTGCCAAGGATTACCACCAATGATTGGCCTGCAAGGACCCTGACTGCGGTTATACATCACCTGGTGTGTCAGATAAAAGGTCTGTGAAGGTTTTTAATTTACTATTCTGCTTGCCAGTATCTGATTGCACCCCTCCCACTGGGAATGATCAGCTAGCTTCCTGCTGATATCCTCTGAGAGAGGAGTTAAGCTAATTCATTGGACTGCCTTTTTGAGAATGGAGCACCAACTATAGTTTTCACTGCAGTGATGTACAGTATTACTAACTACAGCTAAACCCCGTTATAACGTGGTCCTCGGGGTCCCCAGAATGAGACCACGTTATAACCGGGATCACGTTATAAAATATCACATGACATGACACATGACAATTCCCTGAAATCCTATCGCAGATAAAGATGCACCAAGATGCACGAAGCATGGCAGGGCTAAAACTTGTCGCTTCTTTCTCCATAATATTGCCAAAATCGGTACTCCACACCGGTACCTGGACAGAAATTGAATGTCCTGAGCCCCACTAACTCAACTCCGACACCCCAATCAGGCAGACTGATTTTTCATCTACAGTATGCCTGCAAACTTATCCTACTGATAGCATGAGAGTGGGTCATGTCATAAACCTTCTTTTGTCTCCACACTACTTGATCAGTCTGGCCCTCTAATGGAAAGTCTTGAAGGCTTTTTTTTCAAGTGATAACTACCCTATTCGATGACTCAAATCGAACGTAGACTGCAGAATAAACTCTCATCTCGCTGCGGCAAGGCAAGCATAATTTGGCAGAGTATGTCACTTAATTTAGGAAGTGGGTGTCTGATACTGATTGGAAAGAACGAGCTCAGCAATTCAACTTCTGAAGAAGGCTCAGTGATGGGAGTCAAAGATGAGTTGGCAAGATTACTTCCTCCAACAGAGGTAGATAATAATAATAGCATGTTCTTATATAGCATTGATAGTTTCACGTAGCGCTTTACAGAGGCATTTTGCAGTCACAAGTCCCTGCCCCGTGGAGCTTACAGGCTATTGTTTTTGGTGCCTGAGACACAGGGAGATAAAGTAACTTGCCAAGGTCACAAGGAGCCGACACCGGGAATTGAACCAGGTTCCCCTGCTTCAAACTCAGTCAGTGTCTTTACTCACTGAGCCACTCCTTCTCCCATAGATCCATTTATAAAGCTCTGCGTAAAAATAGATTGACACATCCAGGAGTGATGTAGGGATCAATTGAATGGTGAGAATAGAGTTAACTCACCAAGACTCTTCTGCAATGACATCTGCCTTAGAAACTAAGCCAATGTATGTTATCAAGATAAGCTCTTGATTCAAGTATTTATAGAATTTCAAGAGGAAAGAGTAATTTTCTACTCCAAGATAGGAGAATTAAAAACTCTTATTCAATTGGAATCCTCGCCAAGCATTTCTTTATGGGGAATCCTACAGACAAGGCTGGTCTTACGGTAAACTATGATACGATCAGATACAATCTTCTAGAGGAGAGGCTAGAGGAGCACACTAGCTGGCATCCCATTGAGAAACAGAAATTCTGAAGTCCAAAAGGCTACCCTAGTTGGCGGCAAACTGGGGTTGTTTCAAGATCTTTAGGCCCGAATAACCACTGATCCAGACGTAGCAAGGTTTTTGCAGCTGCACATAATGCGGAATATTATATTATAATGCAGAGTACCTCAGATTTTCCATAGGATTAAATGGCAGTAATAATTCAGAATATCACAGAATACAGTATCTCACCATAATGTGTCAGTGGGGGCAATTATCCACTGTAGAATATGTATCCGGGTATTGACATTACCATTGACTGACATTAACTTTCAGTGATGGATATACACTGAAATACCAAATTAGAATCTATTTGTCCTATCAAGAATACCTAAAGATCTGGTAAAAGCCAAAGCTCTATTCTCCACCATACAAGAGCTAATAGAAAATGCAGCACAAAAACAGTTCCACAGCTACTAATGAAACAATGAATCTATTACAAAATGTTCCTAGTGGCCAAGTTGTTGGGAGGCTTCGGTACAGTACTGGATGTGAAAGCTGTCAAAAAATTCCTCAGAATAAAAATGATGCAGTCAACATGAAAAATTATTTAGTACATTACTATGTATGTTATCTGTATTCTTTCTTCATAGATATGGGTCATTTAGTTCAAAACTGTTTCCCAAATATTTAAGCCTATAACCATATCACGGTAGTCTATATGTAAATTTGATTTTTTTTGGAGGTCTTGTGACAACTCCTTATTAGTTTAAACTCACCAATCCCACTTAATCAGTGGGTTTGTCAGGGTCTTCCTGGAAATCCTGCTCCCAACCACAGTTCCTTTATCTGTCCACCAGATGTGCTACTGTTTCTGTCTACTCTGGGTTTCCTCTGTCTCCTTTTGGGTTCTCCTGTCTTCGATCCCTGCCTGACTTTATAGTTTCCTGTTTGCTGTTCCTCTTTGCCTTTGCTTTGTGTTCCCTTACCTCTGTCTGAATCTGTCCCTGTATTTGACATGTACCTTTTCAATAGAGGCCCGTTCCTGCAACTAGGCTTGTCCCTGTCTGTTCCTTGCCCTGCCCCTGCCGTAACCTCTGTCCCTGTGGATTCTCTGCTTACCCTTGCCTGTGACCCCGATTACGATTGTTGCCGCCTGCCTGGGACCCCTGCCTGGGACCCCGACAATGATTCTTGCCTCCTGCCTTGGACCCCTGCTTGTAACCCCAACTATGATTCTTGCTGCCTGCCCTGGACTCTTGCCTGTGAACCAGACTACACCTTGTCTGCCCCTGCATGTTCCTGCCACTGAGGTCCTACCTGCACCTGAAGTCTTGATATGGTCTTGGAACACACATGTGAATGAATAGCTTATGAAGAGATCTCTTCCCTCCAGTGGAGGGCTGGGTGCACTTTTTGCTGTGACATGCATGGGAAGTATACATTTGCACTGTTTTTTTCACTATAATTAATTATTAGGGCACTTCTGGTTATTAACTGCACTGTAGCTCATACAGAACACGTAGTGCTTCTTACATTTTAACCCTTTAGGCAGTGCATATATGTCACACACCCCATGCCTTTGGCTGCAGTATCTTATTCCCATTCTTCCTATGAGTTGAAGAAATGCATGAGACAGTATAATATTTGTAGTGTAGGAGCTAATTAAATGGGTCTACAATTACGTGGTTTAGGATTAAAATATGTTGGCCAAAGTATTGAACTAAATGACCCATATTTATGAAGAAATAATACAGATAAAATACATAGTACTGTACTAAATAATGTGTCATGTTGGATGTAGCATTGGGGCTCTTGTTTTTTTGTTATATTATCAATACAAATGACTTACCACAGCATGCTTTATATCTGTATCTTATATCATGCTTTTCATGGGTTTATATAATCTATTGTGATGGATGACATGATCAGCAAAACATATTTAATATGTGTGATTTCCTGTTCATTGGCCTCAGTAGAGATAATGTGTTAGAGCAGCTGTTGTTCACTTTCAGGTCTGTCATTGTAGTTTTGATGGATTCCTGCTGGGCTATCTGGTGTTTACAGCTAATAATGTCATGCCATTTTATGGAGGTACACAATGTTAGAATACAGTACATTGACTGGGGATGATATTCTGACATAGGTAGATAGAATGGTTCATGTGTTCTGTAAATACGCCTTTAGAACTTACTAAAATAGCAGATACATTTTGTTTGAAATAAGTTTAATCAACTTTGATCTAATGCTAATGTTCAGATCGGTTAATTTAGAGAGCTATATTAAAATAAAACATAAGGCTGAGTCCCCGGTGGTCACGGTGGCGTGTGCTACAGCATGCGCGCCACACACCACAGCACATCCCTCTATGTGGCAGGCCCCAGTGGCTGTGTGTGTGGGCGCGTCAAAGCACTGTGAGGCGTACGCTAGCAGGGAAGACAAGAATGTGGTCTTCCCGTGCAGCGGCGTGGTAACGTGGCGGCGCGCAGCCAATGGCATGGCATATATGCCCCATCATGGCCCTGCCCTCCGCGCTCCCCTACAGGCCGCCGATCGTGGCTGTAGTCTCTGCACGCGCCACCATGCCGCCAGGTGCGCATGCAGCAGGGAGGACTGTGCCGTAGCCTAAGACTGCACGGGAAAAACTAAAAAACTGAAATCAATGTGTCAATACCATTATATATGAAAACAATTAATTAATGAGAAACATGCTTACTTATAAAAATATATAACTTTGTTATTCATACATTGATTTAAAAAACATCGTATAATTACATACAAAAATCAAATACCATAAATACAAGACAAACAAATATTTCTAAACACTTATTTAAAACCATGAGGCTTGCTACAGTTGCAAAAGTATGTGAAGTAGAGAAGGAACATTTTTATGGCAAATTTGGATCCACCGCAGATCGACTGGTTCCTTTGGTCTGCAGATTTTTGCAGATCAATCAAAAAAGGGCGATTCAGCTTTTTGGGCTTTTTTTTTTTAATCATTGACAATCCAATCTGTGGATTCCACAATCCACTGGTGGGTTTTAAGAATTCAATCCACGGATTGCTGAATCTGTGGATTGGATTCTTAAAATTCCCCAGCAGATTGCGGAATTCGCGGATTGGATTGGTAAAATCCACCGGTTAATCCAATGGCAGTTTTTGATTAATCCATACGGATTGAAACGGGCACAATCCGTCCATCGATGGATTTTACACCATGTAACGGATTTTTAATGGAAAACTGGTGAAATTCCACTAAATGGATTTTGACAGTTTTGCCCATTTCTAATGCCGAGGTCTATATTATATTTTCTTGTTATCCATCTGGTACTAATAATCCATGTGTATAGCAGAGGAGTCATGTATAGACAGATGTAGCCAACCTTAAAGTTCGCCTGGCCCCGGGCCAAATGAAGAGGAGCCAAGATGGCTAGGGGAGGGGCTGCCATGATGGCCCTGGACCGGTTAATTTTCTCCAATTGGACCTCCTTTTGGGCTGCGATCCTGTAAATCCTTTTGGGCTGTGATCGGCGTGGTCTCGGACACACAAACTGTAAGGTTGGCTACATCTGTATGTAATTGCTCTTATTCCTTGTAGTATTTGCTGCTTAGGTAATATGTCATCTCTGACTCTGACTAAAAAAGTTTCAAAGGAGATATAGTTTAATCTTCAATGGCTGCAGGCAATACTCACATCCTTAGGTAATTCTATTCTGCACCATTCTTGACATTGTACCCATAGACCGTGCCATTTTATCATGAGATCTTTATATTCCATTCCGCAGCATGCTTAAACAGGTGTAGCACCAAAACAATTTCTTTCAGCAAAGTTTTAAATTATATGCTTTGTTTGTGAGCATCAATTAAAAATAAAAGGATAAAAATATCCCACTACTGTATCTCTCTATCAATTCTTACCACACTAGTATATGAAAAATGCAAAACAATTTTAATTTTTTTTTCAAAAAGTAGGGGAAGAACCACCTTACAAGAATTGGGTCACATTAAGTAAAGGATTGCAGCTAGAGGTATGTGAAAAGTATAGTGCAAAAAAAAAAAATCTGCCATGGCTACAACATGAATTAAAGAATCAATACATTTGATACAAGTAACCAAGACAAGAAAAATCTCTTTAACAATGCTGCAGATAGCTAGATATTGAGATGGCCACCTCTAATTGAATAGTGGAGAGAAGTACAGTACAGTGTGCAACTTAGTGCGGTAGGCACATCTCTAGAAAGAAACATAATGTGATAGCAATGCTGCATCAAATTAATGCACAGTAAACTCTCCTAAAGCCATGTATGTATACAGTCCTTCTCTCTTAGCGAGGCAGCGCTAATGTGGTAAGTACACTGTTATTTCAAAAGAGAAAAAACACTTGACACTTTTTAAGGAAACGCACTAAGGAATTGGCATATAGTGGTGGCACAGCCTATTCTAACAAAAGCTGCCGGTTGACCGGGGCTTACTCCGGCTGGCGCCGGGTCTAGAACGCGCGCCGCCGCATCTCCTCCGTGCACCCCCTCCGCTCGTGCACGCTCCGTGCTCCCGCTTCCCGACCCCCTGGCTGCTCTTGCTGTGCCCCTCTGCTTCCCCGCACCCCTGCTTACCTCACTTCAAACTTCAGGGGTGTCGGGGAAGCCCGGGAAGCCGGGCGCGCACGTGACAGTGACGTCACAGTGACGCGCGGACAGGCCGCGTCTCCACGCTGCCCGCACGCATCCTGCCGTGCGGGAAGTGTGAGAATAAGCTGTACCGGGACAGTATTTTGAAATAAAACAAAGCAGCTACAGTTTAAAAAATATATATATATATACTGTATAAGTGGGGCTGCTTAAAATTAAAAAAACGTGTAATTGTAAATCTTTTGTGTGTTTCCAGATGTGTGGAAAGAATCCACAAATGCAAATGTTTTACTTTTAATTAAATATATCGCTAAGTCAAACAGTAGAGCTTTGATTTGTTTTGAGCCCTATTAACACAATACCCCTATGCAGTTATTGTATTGTTAGCATGCTACTGTAGCTATTAATATGCACCATCGCTAACAAAAATGCAGAAAATGGCCTCCCCAAGTATCATCTCCTTCCTCTCTACTTCCCCTAACTAGACTCCCCTACACCTCATCTTTGAAGTGAATAGTATGATGAAAAATAATGGGCCACATTTATTAAGAAGTGCTACTCCATACAAATTGTCATGGATACCACAAAGAGCAAACAACTACAAAACAGGTTGAAAGAAAAATTAATAAAAGTGCATGCCTCCCACAGTGTTAAGAAGGAATTTATGTTTCTCCTCACGCAAAATTGTGGATAATGTTTCACCAGGGTAGTTTGTTTGCCTTCATTTGGATCAATATACTATAAATACAAATATAGGATAAGTACAGTATCTGTCATCTAAATTTAACATACAGTCGAACAACAGGAGACTGGTTCATATGTCCAATGCGCATTTGCTACTAAATTGCTGTGAGTGACCTGATTTTAGCTCATGTTAATAAAACCTTTTACTATTTACACTATGGAGTCTGTGCTCTCCCTTTTTTTTTTTTTAGAAGTATCGAGGAAGGTGCTTACTTCTGCGGATAGCTGTTTGGAAGTTCCAGTGTTTTTATTTTTTAAGGTTTTATTATTTTGGCTTCCCCTTTCTTTCCCTTTTATCCCTTTGTTTCCATTCCCTTATCCAGTCCCAATTTTCTTGTCATATATTTTATTTGTCTGTTTGTTTTATGTGTTGTTTGTATCTGGCATATTTAACCTTTAGTGGGATTCTCTTATCCCTATCTTTGGTTAGGATTTAATACTGGTCTTGTATCACATACACAGGGCTGTTATTTTATGTTTTGTTTTCTAAATTTAACATACGTTGAACTTGATGGATGTGTCTTATTCCAACGTCATCTACTATTTAACTATGTAGCTATGTAAGTGTAGCAACACTGCCCATGGATAGAAGAAAAAAGGATTAAAGCAGCACACTGAAGTTTTAGTGACTCAGGGGCCTATTCTGGGAGCTTCGATAAGATCACTTCCACATCGATCGGTTTGACATGTTACCTCATGGTATGACCTTTTTGTAAAAATGATATTCAGTAAGATTTTTTGATTGGTAGATGCCGTCTGGAACAAAAATGCCTTACCGATCGACTTTGTAGTTTCTTTTTCAAAGATCTTACCGTGTGATATCCCTGCATAGCTCTTACAGGCGATCATGCTGTTTTTATTTTAATTTTATTAACATATTATTAAAGAGGGGGGGGTCTCCAGAGCTGAACCACATTCATTTCAGGTCCAGAGACCTCCTGCTTCGTGAGGTACAGGCCCTGGTATGGGGTGCCGGTATCTCCTGCAAGTTTAAATGTCCCGGTCACGTGATGTGGGAAAATTAAACTTGCACGAGATACCAGCACTCCATACCAGGGACTGTACCTTGGGAAGCAAGGGGACCCCAAACATGAAATTAATGCGGTTCAGCTCAGGGGAGATCCTCTGCTTCCAAACATAGTTAATAAAATTAAAATAAAAACAGAGCTTCATTACCTTAGCGGCAAACCACTAAGCTAGTGAAGTGGTTAACAACTACTACCTGGTGTCTTGGTGGTTGAGGGGGTGGGTGAAGGTTACAATTGCCCCAGCAAGTACCCACTGCTTTCCAAGGTACAGTAAAGTTCAATGTAAAATGGTGTTCAAATCATGTGTGCTCTGCAAAGGCTCCTCAAGACATTTAGGGACCTATGCAATATAGCGTTCATTTAAAAAAAAGTTGCTTGGCTAATTAATTCGCCTGTTTCTTGAGCATTGCTATTCCGAAAGCCTTGATTACCTGTGATAGCAAAATGCCCAAAATGGGCGAGTAGCTGGCGATGTGATGATCGCCTCTCTCAAAAAGCCTTACCCGGCGATTTCTTTCAGCTGCAGAGAGAGCATCACAGAGAGATGCCTCTCCCTGTGCAAATCTTGCCCAAAATTAATGTTTTGTAATACTAGTGTAGATGAGCAGGGGGTCTCCAGAGCAGAACCGCGTTGATTTCAGGTCCGGGGACCCCCTGCTTCCCGAGATACAGGCCCCGTTATGGGGTGCCGGTATCTCCAATGGATTTTATTCCCACGGTTATGTGACACGGGACATTTAAATGCATAGGAGATACCGGCACCCCATAAAGGGCCCTGTATCTCTGGAAGCAGGGGGTCCCTGGACCTCAAATTAACACGGTTCTGCTCCTTAGACCCCTGCTCATTTACAGTATTAAAAATTCTATTAAAAAAGCTGCTACCAGCAATAAACATTAAAAACACAACAAAACTAATACCCACCTCCTCTACCCCCACATGATTGATACAAGAGGCCGCGGGTGTCCGGGTGTCCTCAGGTGGTCCCCACGGGTGTCTGGGGATCCTCAGGTGGTCTCTACAGGTGACTGGGGGCCCTTGAGTGATCCCTGTGGGTGTTTGGTGGCCTGGTTGGTCCCCGTCGGTGTCTGGGAGTCCTCAGGTGGTCCCTGCGGGTGTCCAGGGGCACCCGGGTGGTCCCTGCAGGTTTCTGGGGGCCCTCGGGTTGTCCCTGTGGGTGGACCCCGTGGGTGTCTGCGGTTCCCAGGTGGTCCCTGCGGGTGTCCGGGACTCCTCAGGTGATCCTCGCAGGTGTGTGGTTTCCCTCTGGCGGTCCCCGCAGTACCATTCCTGTGGCAAAAAAGTGCAATACATTGAAATAAATACACTCCCACCCATCCCCCCTAACACATACAGTACAGTAATGGGTAAAATAACTATTATCCAGATAATGTTATTAGCTCATTTGCCTATTATAAAATAAAATATTAGCCAGCCAGCATAAATAAAGTAAATAAAACTTTGTACTTACCCCAGCCATCATGGAGGGAGTCCTCAATGTCCTCTGTTGTCAGAAAGAATGCAAGAATAATACATTCTAATGGCCCCTAACCGCTTAATCACCTTAGCAGTTAATAACCACTATAGTAATTAAGGGGTTAACCCACCCCGGGACCACTATACCCACCCTTTACCCATTGATTGGCATAGTGTTACATCATACCCCTATAATATGGGCATGATAAGCCACTATAGCAGTCAATGGTCACCCTAATAAAAAGCATGAAAGCCAAAAATACACAATAATAAAAGATATACACAAAGCACCCAAACACCCTAATTAAATAAATAAAAGCACTAGCCAACCAATTAAATAAATAAAAGCACAGCCAACCAATTAAATAAATACAAGCACTAGCCAATCAATCAATTTAATAAATAAAAGCACTAACCAACAAAACAATTAATTTTAAACACTAGCCAACAAAACAATTAATGCATTTAAACCAGTAGCCAATAAGACAAATAATTAATTAAAAACCATAACCAATCCTAAAATGTACTAAAAACAAGCCACCCAAATGCCAAACAATTAAATCCAAACAATAAGTACAAATAGAAAAAATTCCAATCAATTCAAAACAAGCATTTGCCAAAAAATGCATTGGCTGTCACTATATTTATAAAGGGGCACAGATTAATACATTATCAGTCAACGTGCAATCACAAACATAAGAATAAATAAATACAATGAAAAACCTGAAAGAAATACATTTACATATATTCAATATTTTACTTATAACGGGATTCGGAGGGTGTAGACTTCTAAATATAAGTAAAATATTGAATGTATGTAAATGTCTTTCAGATTTTTTCATTGTATTTATTTAATTTTATGTTTGTAATTGCCCATTGACTGATATTGTATTAATCTGTGCCGCCCCTTTAGGGTACAGATAAATACAGTGACAGTCAATGCATTTTTTTGGCACATGCTTGTTTTGAATTGATTGTAATTGTTTCTATTGGTTTTTATTGTTTTCAGACTTGAAATTCACATTGAATGTGAAGTCATTCTCGCCAAATCCCCATGAAGGACTTATCACACGTGTGAATGCGTGTGAAACCGGCCTCAAGACTACACAGTTCATCAAAGCCTGAAACATAACGAATGGCTCTGGGGGAGGTGTCGATAAGCAGTTGAATTCACTTTTGTTTGTTAGGCTTTGTGGGGGGGGGGGGGAGTGGGATATGCAACTACTGTACATTAGCTTAGCCAGTTAGATAATTAGACATACACACATGTGCATTAATGTGATGAAACGCATATGCGTTTCAACAAGGTTCCAATTAGACATACACGCATGCGCATAAATGTGATGACACGCATATGTGTTTTTTTAAGCAGGGGGTTTCTGAAGCTGAACCCCATTCATTTCAGCTCCAGCAACACCCTGCTTCCTGAGATACACACCTCCCATAGGTGCTGCTGGCAAGCCCACTGATAGGGGACTAGAGCTGGGATAACTGTCCCAGGTACCAGATGTTCTTTCCCTGCTTATATTTTCTTGCCCCTCTCTAAAATAAGAAGTGGTGTTGTCTAGAGTTGTTCATTATTAAAGCAGAATGTATATTGCAAAATTGTTGAATAAAAAGAGGGAGGTAGTGTAGGTTTGATTTGATAAAACACCTTTGTGCTTTAAGTAATTTGCTTCACTGTGTTGAAATGAGGTATAACTGACATATTGTAAGCTTGCAGAATGACCTCTGTTTTTATTGATAACAAAAGTGAATACAATAAACTGTAGTAAATGTCTATTTGAGAACAAGAAGCATTTCGATCAATATTCTGGCTAATTATTTGAAGCACACTGTGATAACATCATAAATTCAATTGTTCTGTTTCTGTTTTCTTGTTAGTTTACATCAGAAAATACTCCAGCAGTATCTCTTAATGTGTTTCTGTTACACCTGCTACTGTAGGTTAATTTTGCATTGCCACATTTGATGATAGAATTTATAATGCACATTATTGTATTTTATAATCAAATATTACAATACAAACAGTGCACTTGATTATGTTATCTAACTGTGGAAAAAAATGTAAAAGCAAGCATACAGTAAGTACATAATAAAACAGGTATACATGTAATATTCATGTTGTAAGTGTTCTTGTGGCAAACACTGGAGACTTTTAACTTACAATAACTTCAGAATTCAGGTGATATTTGACAGCTTTTTTCCTAAAACGATATCATAAAAAAAGGACAATGCATTTTTTTTTGCCAAGCATTGAAAGTAAATGTGCAAGGACATAAAAGAAAACACTGATGAATATTGTCCATGAATCAATGTTAAAAGCATTTGCACAAATCTTGCAAGCACAATTGCAAGAGAATTTAACGTAAGGAGCAAAAGGTTAATTGTTGAGAACAATATTAAGCCAGTTTATACCTTAACACTTTTTTTCTTAGTAGAGAAACGGAATAGCAAAATGAAACAAATATGATCAACATTTGACCACCTAAAAAAAATAAAAAAAACGACGAGAGATCTAATATATAACAGAGTGGTTGTCAACTCAAGATCAAAGTGTAGTTGTTGATGAACTTCAGCCTTGGTAAAAAAAATAGCATGAATAAGCTTCTGGCTTCGATTTTGGTAAGGATGGCATAAACTAGATCTTGTGGAATGTTCTGCTTGCTGTATGGCTTAGATCTCCAGGAGACACTCTATTCCATCAGATGCTGATCTATATTCAAGAGAATCATGAAAAATATGATAATGCTGCTTGTTTATTGATGTCTTGTGAATAATAATGAACAATAAAAAAGGACAACGTGTCCGTATAAAAATTGTAAGGGTTCCGGTCCTGGCTTTGCCTGGAACTCACCCTTATATAGAGCTTTCAGACAAAGCCCTCCCTGTACTGGGCAATCAGAATCACCTGCTCTTGGACTCCCACTGCAGTTTGCTTCATGCTGCCTGCTATGCAGCTCTGCCCCCATTGACTGCCCATGCTATTTAGGGTCAGCCCTTCCCCCCCAGGAAGTGGCTGAGCATAGATCTTCTTTCACGTAACTGTGCTTGCCACAAGCACCTCTACCTGGCCTTCTCGTGCTGAAGCCCTTGTGATAAAGCTTCCTGTTCCTGGCAGACTTCGCCTTCATCACGCTGAAGTGTCTATACTGAAGTCCTCAGTGTTTCTGTGGCCTGTCTGCATTTCCTGTTTCCAGATGCCTTCTTTACATCCTGTTTCTCTCCCAGAGGCCTTTCCTACGCCAAAGCACCTTCGCTGAAGCACCTGCGCTGAAGTTTTCCTGATGCCGACCCCAGCCTGAGACCTCAACTATGCTCCTGTGCCGCCTGCCTTTACCCCAGCCTGTGACCTCGACCTACGCTCCTGTGCTGCCTGCTTTGAACCCAGCCTGGATCCAGCTTCGTGGTCTGAGGTCGGTTTTTATCTATCCCCACCTCAGCCCCGCGATCCGGTCCTGGTTTGTGGTGAGCATAACCGTTACAATAATATATTATTATGCAATTATTTCAATTGTAATTTTTTAGAACTATGTTTTTGTCCGAAAATTCATTTGTGATGTTAGAATATTAAGAAATTACTTTTTGCAATTCTAAACCAGCAGCTGGAATTTCAATTGTGTTTTTGTTATGCATCTTAAATATGTTGTTGTTACAGGTACTGAATTTGTCAGGAAGTGTAACCAATAATTGAAAAAAAAAGAGATGGATTACTCATTTGACAAACTAATAGCTTCATCAAGCATGAGTGATCAAATGTCGATAATACAGGTGGAAATAGATTTCTAATAGTAATTATGTTTGACAACGGTTGTACAGTATACTCTTTCTGCAATTTATAGTAACTACAAATCCAATCAATATATTTCAAATTGCTTCTGCAGGCTTGAAAAGAAATCACACATTGTATCCACTGTCTAACTAAAGTTAATACTACTTTTGACCATCCTGGCTTTTTGCTGTATATTTATAGTTTGACATTGGTTCTGATGTGTAAGGATGGCAGATGTCAAGAGACAAATGTGCAAATATTTAATTATGGTTAGATTTGAAATTTCTACAGACTCAGAAATATTAACAAAAAACTAAATACAGAAGATAGAAAAAACCGTCTGGAAAGCTCAAAGGCAATGTACCTGATGGCATATGCCAGTGGTAAGCATAATGGAGAATAAAGGAGCGTAAGTAGGGAGAGGGTGTTGGAGAGATCACTGTTAACCAAACTGAGACAAACGCAATGTCCGTTGTATGTGGTGCAGTGCAATAGGAATCAGCCTGGAGTTGCAAGTACTCACGATGAAGCCGTCCTCCGTTGCTCTCACACTCTCTCCCCGTGTCACTGTGTCGAAGGTAAGTGACGTCAATCCCCGGTGCGGGCTCGATCCGAGGTATCAGGAAGGAGATGAATGATCGATGCAGCAGCCGCTCCAAATTACTGGGACTCACCAGGTAAAAGTTAAAAGCAGTGCTTTATTGAAGTTACATTAAAAAATGGAAACACTCAGAACAAACAAAAATAGAAGAACCTCCTCCCACGCGTGGAGCGGCTGCTGCATCGATCATTCATGTCCTTACAAAAAACTAAATACACTTAAGAAATCTGCTCCGTGATAAGGCATGTACAGTTTTTACTGAGTGCATTGTGCTGTTCCACAAGGCACCTTCTGGCACTCGAAGACACCTTCAAGTGAATATGTGTCTTACATTGTTAGATGGTGTCTTATGTAATAAAGCTGTTTAGTAAATATGGTCTTAAATATTTTTAGCAGTCTCCAAATTCAATATGGTGATAGGGATACAAAAATCTAGACAACCATTGAAATATGGTTAGGAAAAGAAGTATAGTATCCACCATAAGAACTTGTAACTACAGTCGATATCAATGTATATACATATATGCAGTATATGTTATACAGTACCTTCCCACCAATTCTTATTGTGTTTAAGAAGATGCATAGTGGCACTTGTGCTCATAGGTTCAATCATACTATGAAAGCTTGAACAATATACCTAACTAAAATGGGAAAGGTACCTGCCAACAAGCAAATAAGGCCAGCATGGCAAGTAAGGCCTCAGACCCCAAATATAGAAGACACCAAAAAGCGATGGTCTTTATTCTGCATAGAAAATATACTACACTGTGCGCTCAACCTAAACTACAATGTGATAAATGTAATAAACACGAAATACAAATCATATGTGATATAATCCCAATTGCAACTGTTAAAATTAGAATAGTGGGATGGCAGCCTTAGGACAAATTAACAAGTCTATCCTATGACTTGTAACGACAATATGAAAAGAAAAAATAGTCCTGGCGCAAATATCATGGAGAATACCAGTCCTTCCAAAGAAATGGAGAGAGTAGGAGAATGGAGTCTAGGACAGTCCTATTTCCACCGTTCTCTTCTTTGTGTGGAGTATTCTCTTATTCCTATCCTTTTGTCTCAATGCTCTGCAAGGCAAAAGCACAAAAACAAAAAAACCATTGCGCAGTATCTTCAGGGTAACGAGTACACCTTTCCCCAGCCAATAGCTACTTACAGCAAGGCTGTAGAAAATAGACACTGATTGCTATCTTTAGTGTTGATTCCAGGCACAGCATACACTGGATCACTTCGCTCACCGTCTTGTCTTCAGATATCTAGTATGACACTCAAGTGTGCCCAGAGAATATAGAAGACAAATATGGTGCAAATACTGCTACAAGAAATTTATTTAAAAAAATATAACACAAGACACCATAAGGTATCACACTCACATTAAAAATGTGATGGAAAAACCATCTACAACGTGCCGTCCGCTGCTTGTAAGTATTAAGCTGCATGCACTGGTAGTTGGGGTAGATATCCCTTCCTCCCTCCTTCTCACGGCCGCGACTCTAATGAGATCCCCCCTCCGATGTAATCACTGCCAGGCTGCTGCTGTCTTCCTACATGCACGGAATGACATCACCAATAAGCTCCACCCTACGCGTTTCGTAACTATCGCGTTACTTCGTCAGGGGCATGGAGCTTAGACGTGAACCCTCCCTATATGTAGCCTGAGATTTCCATTGATTGGCTCATACATCAATCACCTTATGGGCGTCCCCACAAACCGCGTCATATTGATGACGCCGTTATATGCTAATTTGGGTCTGCCCTCAGTGCCGTGTATCTCCTCCTCTGCTCCCTTGTGTTGGTCTAACAGCCAATGCACTAGCAGGTAAATACTGCCCGCTCCCTCCCTAAGTGTACACAACCGTTAGACCCTCACAATGTATAATATTCCCCTATTTGGGGGATCATACAAAGCACATTTGGTTTTAAGGCACTAATCTAATCGATATAAGATGATTCATAAAGCTTACTCTCAGGTCCACAGAGCTAAAAATACCTGTTATAAACATAATGGCCAATGTTTTTATAAAGTTATATAACAAAGGGTAAATGCTGCACACCACACTATAATAAAGAGTGATACAATTACCGGTGCTCCCATCAATGTACGATCGGCTGCATCCAATCCACGGCATACAAAAGGAACAATGTTATTATAAATACATAAACCCTTGTGTAGAGATAATATAAATCACAGTATTGACATATGCCATCAAACAATAAATAATTTAAATAATAACATAAATAATATGACATAACAAGTGAATAATATTAACCCGAACCTAAAAAACTAAAGAACTAAAAATAACCTCAGTAAAAATTATGATAATTCTTGAACCTCCATACACTATTAATCAAAAAAATCATATGATGTAATAAATGACTAATGACTAAACCACCTAGTTATCCCTAAGAAAAGCTGCTAAATCAAATTCAATGTATAATCCCTTCGGGGTCATGGTTTTGAGGGTGTAAATCCAGTACATTTCACGTCTGGATATAAGATTAACCCTATCATCCCCTCTCCAGTTGGGTTTAGGGCAATCTATGCCTTTACATGTGAGCCCCTTTGGGTCCTTATCGTGTTTTAATCTAAAGTGGTTGGAGACACTATGGGGTCTATGCAGTAAGCAGCAAAAAAAAACATTCGCCAGTTTTTGAACTAGCCATGTTTTTGGCATGTTAAACTCGTTGTATACGCACCCTAGACCCGTGGGTGCGGGGATGAACCGGTGGTCCCACATCCGTGGGGGCACCGCGGACACCTAGTGAGCACTCGTGAGTTCCCCAGACCCCTGTGAGAACCACCCGAGGCCCCGCAGATACCTATGGGTCTGACCCGGGGCTCCCAGACATCCGCGGGCCTACAGTGGGGACCCAATTGTGGCCCACGATGACCCAAGGAGACCACCTGGGGGCCATGACGCTTGGCGGGACCCACAAACAGGCCTCCAGAACCTGTGTGAAACATGTTGCTGGTACCCTGTAGGTCTGTCAGGTGACCCGCCAGCCCGCCGGGGACTCGCATGGGGCTGGGGTATGAACCCTGTATGTAAAAGGATAAATCATGTATTTATGGGGGGGGGGCACAGGGGGTGGGTAATATATTTAATAAATAGAATGATGTTTAATATTGGGCTGTGTATTGTTTTTATTGTGGGTACTGGGGGTGGGCGGAGGGGGTATTGGCACCAAAGGGTATGTGGGTAGGCCTCCCTTGTGGGTAGTGGGGGAGGGTGGTTAGGCCTCACATGGTGGGGGGTTAGTGTGGGAGGGTATGTAGCCGTCCCGAGTGGTGGGTGAGGGTGGGTTAACCCCTTAATGACTGTAGTGGTTAATAACCGCTATGGTGATTAAGGGGTTAGGGGACATTACATTGGGTGTTTTTATTCTTGTTTCTGTTTTTCAGAAGCGGATGGGGCATTAGCAAGATGAAAATGAGGATGGCCTTCATCGTGGCAGCCGGACAAGGGTGAGTGCAATATGTATTTAATGTATTTCTTGTTCTTTATGTATTTTAAATGGACATCTGCACTATTATCCATTTGTGGATAATAGTAATTTTGCCCATTACTGCATTGTATGTTGTGTATTGCAATGTTTATTGGGGGCAATTGTCCCCAATAAACATGCTATTATGCCTTAACCCCTTCATTGCCTTAGCGGCTATCCGCTATGGTAATGAAGCAGCATTAATGTATTTTAATAATATTGTGCGGGAGCAGGGGGTCCCCTGAGCTGAACCGCATTGATTTATGCCTCTGAGACCCCCTGCTTCCTGAGTTACAGGCCCCGGTTTTGGGGTTTGGGGCATCGGTTACAGTGTCGACACCATCTTTATTGCGGGCACGTAGCGTATGGGACGCTATAAATATGGCGGCGACACTGCCCACCCGATCACACATACTGGGGCCTGTAACTCGGGAAGCAGGGGGTCCCTTGTCCACAAAGCAATGCGGTTCAGCTGAGGGGACCCCCTGCTCACTGTACAGTATTATTAAAAATATATTCATGCTGCTTTTTTACCATAGCAGATAGCCGCAAAGGTAAGGAATGATTGTGTATTGATATGTGTGTTTTATTCATATAGTGTAGATGTGCAGAGGGTCTCCGGAGCTGAACCGCTTTGGTTTTAGGTCCGGGAACCCCCTGCTTCCCGAGATACAGGCCCCTTTATGGGGTGCCGGTATCCCTCTGCTTTGTTTACATTCCGCGGTCACATGATGCAGAGGGATACCGGCACCTCATAAAGGGGCCTGTATCTCGGGAAGCAGGGGGTCCCCGGACCTTAAACCAATGCGGTTCAGCTCCGGACACACCTGCACATGTACACTATGAATAAAAATGGTTTATAAAATAATTTTTAATATGCCGAACTTTGCGCAGAGAGAGCAGCGGATCTCTCTCTGCTGCAGACATATCTCGGCAGGAGACGGCTTCTCGGCAGCTTCTCGCCAGGCAGCCGTCTCGCCACCGGTTACTCGCCATTCATTATTCGCCAGGGATTCGGCCCTTACAACTCTGATTGGCTCTAGTACCATGTGAGAGGCTTTCAAAGACATCACATCCGTTCTCCCCCAAGCCTCTGTCACATGGTCTACTAGAGCCAATCAGAGATGGGATGTATTTCCCATGCTCTGATTGGCTACCGTACCATGTGAGACCGGCCATGTTTCTTTTAATGACGTCATCTTAAAGGCAATTGAAGCAAAGCCATTCTGATTGGCTGTGCTTTCAATGCCTTTAAATTACGTCATCATTTTTTTTTGGCTCGCCAAATCACATGTTTTTCATGGCCCAATGAGGGCCGTGGGAAACATTTGACCAAAATGTGACGTCATAGGCCTATAAAAGCCTATGTCGCCTCATTTTGAAGCTAGTCACCGAGGAGGGAACATCTCCCCTCCTAAGAAGAGAAGAAGGGCGTGGCGTAAGAAGACGGAAGAAGCCGGAGAAGACCCCAAAAGACCCCAAAGAAGAAAAGACGACACCAAGACAGACGGGAAGGACAACAAATAGAAGAAAAAGACACAGACGTGGATTTGTTATGGTTTTTTATTTTATGGTTTACCTGTGGATTGGTTCCTGTGCTTCCGGGTCCCTTGGATTTCGGTGAGTGGGCATCTAATGGTGAGTAAACAAAAAAAAAGTTTATTATTTTTACTTTTACAGGTTTTTTTGATTTTTCATTCATGTCTTTTATTTTTTCAGTCCCATTTAATGCCCGTTAATGTATACATGTATATACATATGTAGCCAGGTTCCCTTTTGTGTAGCGACCCCCCCCCTCCTCTTACCTCCGCTGCCGGGGGTCACTCGATAGACCCGCCGGCACTTCTGGAGAGTGGGGGCCGAGCAGGGAGCTCTCTGGTGCTCCGGAGGTCCTCGGTGGCTCCCGAGCAGGGCGCCACCATGTTGCGCAACTTTGCGCATGCGCAGTGAGTCCCCGCATGCGGCGGCCAGCCAGGGACATTGCGCATGTGCAGATAGACCGCGCGAACACTGGCCAATAGGAATAGGGCTCTAGGGACTACATATCCCATGAGCCAAGGAGCACCCCACATGACTCCAGGGAGCCAATAGGGCCACAGCATCTCCCTGCAAGGGAGAATTGATACATTTCGCAGGCTTGCAGCACATTTGGCAGTTGGTGACCGGAGCAGCTAGGGGAAGGAGGTAGGGTGCAGGAGTCAGTGACTCCCTGCACAAGCCCAGCAGTCCCCTAGGCCCCAGATAGCCCTGAGTCGTCAGTAGCGGAGTGTTGTAGGGACAGGCCCTAGGTTAGGGACCCTGCCTCTTTTATTATCCAGAGAAAGTTAGGGACACAGCGGACGCTGCGTTTCCATTCAGAGGTTTGGGCTCAAACCTCCGCTGCGGCTGCAGCAGCCATCTGGGTGGGATCGCCCCGGGCGGTAGTTCCTGTGTTCCTTTGTGAAGCTCCTTGGCAGGCCCGGGCACTGGAGTGCTCGGCAGGTAACCAACATCAAGAGCACCAACGATCCTATATTATTATTATAAGACATAGTGGCTGCGCAGTCACACATATTTATCTCAGTTGCGGGTGGAGGACAATTGTGTGGGGTTACTGGACACGGGGTGGGATCACCCGGTGAAAGGGAGATAGCGTCCTGCGAGACGCAGTAGTTAGCGTCTCCTCTAGGGAGGGACACCGGTTGATATTATATGCCCAAGTACGTTTCTATGCTCACAAGTAAAGTTATTGGTTGTTTTACATGCTGTTGTGTGATCTATATATATATATTGTCCTGCGAGGATCACTCCCCCTCTGGTGGGAGCCATCGCAGGTGGAGGCGCTGCACCGAGTACGAGGTTACTCCTATTATTATTATAAGTGCCCCAGGCTCCCCGTGGCGGAGGCTTAGGCCCCCTGTGAGCCCAACAGGTAAAGCACCACACCTGGTAACATTAGGTTCACCGCACACATATACCATATGCTCTTGGGTGGGGGAATACCCATTACACATACATTCACGGACACTGAATGGGTGTATTCTATGTGACTTTTGTATGGAAATGCTTTGTATTTTATGCTGTATTATTGCCCCTGTATTTTATGTATATCTATCTATATGGATAGACATACAGGAATAATAATTGATTGGTTTGCTAATGTTTATGTTCTTTTCATGTATGGCTAGTTTATTTATCAGCTTTATTTTGTCATTGTTGTGAATAATGTAATTTGTATGTAGTTTAAGGTTAATTGTAATGGTGTCTTTATGGTACTTACATTAGAATGATGGTGGTTACTTTAAATTAGAATTGTTTTGGCAATGGTTTGGCTTTAGGAATTGAATAGGGAATTGTATAATTGATTTGTATTGTATTGTAATTGTTTGAGGAAATGGATTAATTGATTGATGCTAATTGTATTGATGTTGCTTAGTTTATAATTGATTTTCATGATGGCATTGCTGGTTAGGGGACATTGTTAATATTGTATTTTATTGTTACATATATTTTGCATAGTGTTATATGATGCACAGATTAATTGCATCATGTACACACTCAATGCAATTGTGTGACACTTCATAGACATTTGTGTAGCTGCAGTTTTTTTTTTATATTTGCAATGGCTGCTGGATTTATTTTAACATTCACTGTGGTGATTTTAAGATTAAAAATGCATGTTTTGATTTATGCATGTTTTATGTGTTTAATAATGGGCAAATAATCTATTATCCATATCTGGATAATAGTTATTTGGCACATTATTGTACTGTAGATGTTGGGGGGGGGAGGGGTGGATGTATGTATAGGTCCGGTTTCTTTATTTTACATTCAGGGTTAGTTTCTTGGTTCTACGTGAGACCTCTGGAGACCACCTGTGGTATCCTCGGGTATCTCACGGGTATCAGGCTGGTGGTTCCACGGGTGACACCTGCGGGGAGGAAGCGGTGGTCTTACATCTGTGGGGGCACCGCGGACCCGTAGTGTGCGGGGAAGAACCGGTGGTCCCACATCCGTGAGGGCACTGCGTACCCATAGTGAGCACTTGTGAGTTCCCCAGACCCCTGTGAGAACCACCCGAGGCCCCGCAGACACCTGTGGGTCTGACCCAGGGCTCCCAGACATCCGTGGGCCTACCGTGGGGACCCAATTGTGGCCCACAGTGACCCAAGGAGACCACCTGGGGGCTATGGCGCTTGGCGGGACCCACCAACAGGCCTCCAGAACCTGTGTGAAACAAGTTGCTGGTACCCTGTAGGTCTGTCAGGTGACCCGCCAGCCCGCCGGGGACTCGCGTGGGGCTGGGGTATGAACCCTGTATGTAAACGGATAAATCATGTATTTATGGGGGGGCACAGGGGGTGGGTAATGTATTTAGTAAATAGAATGATGTTTAATGTAGGGCTGTGTATTGTTTTTATTGTGGGTACTGGGGGTGGGGTGAGGGGGTATTGGCCCCAAGGGTATGTGGGTAGGCCTCCCTTGTGGGTACTGGGTGAGGGTGGTTAGGCCTCACGGGATGGGGGGTTAGAGTGGGAGGGTATGTAGGCCTCCTGAGTGGTGAGTGAGGGTGGGTTAACCCCTTAATGACTGTAACGGTTAATAACCGCTATGGTGATTAAGTGGTTAGGGGACATTACATTGGCTATTGTGATTGTTGTTCATGTTTTGTGGCACCGGAGGGGCATGGGCAGAATGAAGATGAGGATGAAGACGGCCTTCATCGTGGGTGCCTGTAAAAGGTAAGTGTAATATGTTTTGACTGTATTTATTGAATGTTATATGTATTTAAAATGGCCAAATGCATTATTATCCATATGTGGATAATAGTAATTTTGGCCATTACTGTATAGTATGTGTTAGGGGGGTGTATTTAGTTATAATTCTTGTTTATCATTTTTGGAGGTGCAACATTGGTACTGCAGGCCCGCGGGTACCCGGGACTCCCGCGGGTATCCCGGGACTCCCGCGGGGACCCTGGGACGGCCCTGGGGACCCCTGGACTCCTGCAGGGACCCCCGCACTCCCGCGGGGACCCCCGCTTGGTGAGCCGGGGACCCCCGGACACCCACGGGGTCAGCCGGGGACACCCACGTGACCCCCGGGCTCCCTCAGGGACCCCCGCGGGGTCAGCCGGGGACACCCACGTGACCCCCGGGCTCCCTCAGGGACCCCCGCGGGGTCAGCCGGGGACACCCGCCGGCCTGCTGTATGGGTTTTGCGCATGCAAAAATAAAAAGCAAGAATTTTTTCTAAGTCCAGATTTCTTTGTGTCTACTCTGACCTGACGTGTTCTGATCAACGCATCTTTCGCGTTTGCTAAGGTTGCGTTGCTTAGTTCATCCCGCTTAAGGGCAAAATTTCACGCAATAGGGTTGCGAACGAACAAAGTTGGACTTAGAAAAAATTCCTTTAAAAAAGTCATTTTTAAATCGCAAAGTGCCTGTTTGCGTTGCTTAGTGCATTGGGTTTCCAAAAAATCACGATCGAAGAGCACTTTGCGGTCTAAAAGTGACTTAACGGAGCTCAGTGCATAGCCCCCTATATTCTTTCCTTTGAAACCTGTGCTAGGATCACAATTCCTCAAGCATCCCCTGTGGGTTTGTGTCAGGCTCTTCCAATCCTTACTCATCCTTGGGGGTCCATATCAATGGATTTTATTATAGATCTAGATCTAGTGGGAATCACACAATTCTTGTTGTAGTGGATAGGCGTGCGAAGATGGCTCACTTCATTACTGCACAGAACCTCCCTCCACCAGATCAGATGGCTAAGTTGATCTTAAGTGAGGTGTTCTGTCTTCACAGGGCCCTGGACGACATAAATTCACCTAATGATTCTGGATTACTTTCTGTTCCTCTTTGGGAATTATTTTACATTTATCCTCCAGTTATCACCCCCAATCCATTGGCAGACTGAAAGGACCAAACAGACCCTGGAGCAATATTTACGCTGCTTTGTTTGCCATCTCCAGGATGACTGGGATGACTTTTTATCTCTAGCAGAGTTCTCTTACAACAATTTATATTATTCCTCGACTCAGCACAGACCCCTTTTCTCGAATTTTGTATTTCACCCAACTTTTATTACTTGCTTTTTGACTTCTTTCCCCATTTCAGCATTACAGAGAAACTTGTGGTCCTACAAGAAATCCTGGAGAATCTTAAAGAGATACTTTGTGAGGACCAGGTATGATACAAGAAGGCAGCAGACAAACACCACAGATCATCACCAAAGTTTCTCATTGGGGATAAGGTCTGGCGTTCGACTAGAAACCTACAGTATGGTTGAAGGTCCACACTATTAAATTGGACCAAATAGGAATTGGCCCCTTACGGATTTTGCCACTGGTAAATAATACAAAAATACATGAGAGTTTTTCTCTATCTCCCAGAAATCAATAACAACCAGAAATATAACTTCAGTATCAAATTTTCTAGGTAAAGTAGATGTCCCTCTGTGGTTTACTGAACTAGATTTACTAAATGGCAAATTGTTTGTTAAATGTTTTGCTGTGTTTATAAAGTTAAATATGTGACAAAAATATGTAATTTGATATTCATAATAAAGACTTCCACCAACATGCCCTGCCTTTCTCTTGTACAGTTTAATCTGTAAGATAATCGAGAAGTAGACACATTAATTAAACACTATGCTGCTTTGTTGAAATGACAATATACTGTACAGTAGATGTAATAATTAATTTTGTTGGCAATTATAATAGAGTGCCAGTTGTAATTGTCATAAAAAAAATGTTATGCTTTCCATTCTCTTGTACTGCAACATTATCAAGTTTCATTGCATAATGATCTCACATGGGCCCAGTACACTGAACAACAATAGGCAAGACTTTGGGGAAAGCTAATTTTCACTTTTGGTAAGAAAAAACAGGCTGAGAGAAATGGTCCAGAACTCAACATTTTTTCAGATGTGTTACTAATCACCCAATCCAGACATAGAGGAATGAAAGATTAATAATGGCTCTGTACAATGCATGTATTCAGAGTACTGCAAGAATGTATTAAAACCTTTTGCCTAGTGAGTGAGCGGGAAAATAATTCTTACTTTGTGAAAACTATAGAGATGTGTGGTTAAAGAGCAGAGCATTAATTGTTGGTCTCTGTAAATGCAGATATTTAAAATGATGTGAAATGTTATATGTTTTTTTTTAAATAAATCTGTATTATTAGATAATACTTACTGAATTAAAAAATATATATTATTCAACGCTTAATGCCATTTTTAATTAGTTTTAAAGCATCTTTCTATAGCAGGTTTTCAGCCACCACATAAGCAGTGCTAGATTTTTGCAAGACTTTGCTGTTTATAATAATTTTTGGCAATATTCCCAGCAGTTTAAGTTGCAAACTGTAACAATAGATAATGTTCTTAGTAATATAAGGATACATTGTAGCTGCAGAGTTACACTGACTGAAGCAGCCATTATGTTAGTAATGCCATAAGGATTATTTTGCAGATTTATACACTGGAGCACAAAACAATTATGAGCATAGTTAACAATGTAGAATTATACATCAGAGAAAGAAAAAAATATTTACTGATGTAGAATTATACATTGCCACATGTTTTACATATTTAAATAATAAAAAAGAACTAAAGAAAGGAGTTGGGGGCCGGTGGGGGGTGGGGAGGAGGGGGGACATGGGGAGAGGGGTGTAGTATTGAAGCTTTTAAGCTATTGTAAAGTGAGTTCTGTAACTTGACCAACCATGCAATTATTTAGAAATGCCAGCTTTTATTTACTTACTTACCAAACCACAGTTTATGTTTGTTTACATTAAGCTACTGTACATCTGTGGCTCGGTGCCCTAAAGCACAATACAATCGTTGGGGAATGTGCGATTGGGGTAGGGTGTGATGACTACTACTATACAGTAGTAATGTGGTCATTGGTCACTTTTATTAGTGCTGTCTTGGTGGAGTGTAGAGGATGGAATCCAGATTTTAAAAAGTCAAGCATTGAGTTGGAGGAGAGAAAGTGAGTCAGACAGTTGTATATAAGTCGCTCAAGTAGCTTTGCAGCAAAACTATACAGTATCTTGTTTCACACCTTCCTTGTTTCAACTCCTTCTGGATCTAACTTCACACTTAATGCAACGACCTCCGAGGCAGGTAAGGAGGTGTTGCGTGAGCCCTGCTTCCTGACAGTACCCCCCCCTCGAGGATTGGACTCTGGACAATCCATCCAAGGCTTTAACGGATACTTCTTGTGGAAGCGTTTTAAGAGTGTAGGGGCCTGAATATGACCCCGAGGAAGCCAGGTGTGTTCCTCCGGATCGTAGCCCTTCCACTGTACGAGAAACTGGACCCTCCCCCTGGAGAGACGTGAGTCCACTATAGACTGTATTTCGTATTCCTTGTGTCCTTGAACAATCAGAGGGTCGGGTCTACGAGTATAATCTGGAAAGAGAGTACTCTGTACAAAAGGCTTCAATAACGAGGTATGAAAAACATTGGGTATCTTCATTGCTGGTGGAAGTTGTAGATGGAAGGAGACAGGGTTAATTGGTTCCAGTATGGAAAAAGGTCCCAGAAATTTAGGTGCCAATTTTGGGGTAGTAGTTTTTAGACGAATATTTTTTGCCGAAAGCCAGACCTTATCCCCTGGTTTGTATCTGGGAGAAGCTTGGCGACGTCGATCAGCCTGGAGTTTGAACCTTCCTGCAGCCTCCTGGAGAGATCACTGAACCTTGGTCCAAGAGTCCTGAAGTAAAGAGATCCGTTCGTCGGCAGCTGGCACTCCTGAGGGAGTATTGGAGATGGGAAGACGAGCAGGATGGAATCCGTAATTTATAAAAAATGGGGATTCTCGGGTAGATTCGTTCTTCATGGAATTGATAGCAAACTCTGCCCAAGGCAGCAGTTCCGACCAGTTATCTTGGGTCACGGAAACAAAACAACGCAGATATTGCTCTAACGTCTGGTTGACGCTCTCTGTTTGTCCATTCGTTTGAGGATGGTATCCTGAGGAATAAGATAGTGAAATTCCGAGTCTTTTGGAGAAGGCTCGCCAGAACCTGGATACAAATTGGGAGCCCCTGTCCGAAACTATAAAAGTGGGAATCCCATAAATCCGAAAAATCTCCTTGGAGAAAATATCCGCGAGGATGGGTGAGGTGGGTAGGCCCTTGAGGGGAATAAAGTGTACCTGTTTAGAAAAGCGATCTATTACTACTAAGATGGTATTCATCCCTTTAGATCTGGGTAACTCAACAATAAAGTCCATAGAGATATGGGACCAGGGGCGTTCCGGAATGGGTAAACGCAAAAGTAAGCCAGAGGGTTTTTGTTGAAGGGCTTTGCTCTGAGCGCAAGTAGGGCAGGTGCTGGTGAATTCCCGGATGGTACTAGCCATATTAGGCCACCAAAAGGTGCGTTGGATAAGATCCAGGGTTTTTCGGAAGCCGGGATGTCCTGCAGAGCGGGCAGAATGACCCCACTCTAAAATTGTGGGACGAAATTCATGAGCAGCATACAACCTCCCTTCTGGTACCTCTAAACCACCCAGAATGTTTCTTTGAGCCCTAAGGATCTTGTCCAGAATGTTGAATGAGGCCGCAGAAATTATAAGTCCCTTGGGCAGCATAGTCTCAGGAACTTCTTCGGGTCTCTCCTCCGGGGAGAACTATCTGGATAAAGCGTCCGCCTTTACGTTCTTGATGCCCGGGATGTATGATAGGGTGTAGTTAAATCTGGAGAAGAAGAGTGACCAGCGAGCCTGGCGGGAGCCCAGGCGACGTGCAGTCTCAATATAAAGAAGGTTCTTATGGTCAGTAAGAATAGAAATTGGCTCTCTAGACCCCTCCAGAAGGTGTCTCCACTCCAGAAGAGCCATCTTAATAGCCAGCAGTTCTCTATTGCCCACATCGTAGTTCTTCTCAGCAGAGGAAAAAAAAATTGTGAAAAAAATGCATGGGTGCAACTGGTCTTGCGGGGAAGATTTTTGAGAGAGCACGGCTCCTGCACCGCAATCCGATGCATCAACCTCCAGGATAAAGGGCAGACTCATGTCAGGATGTCGAAGTATAAGGGCGGAAACGAATGTACGTTTTAAAGTTTCGAAGGCTGAGGCTGCCTCAGGAGACCAAACTGAGGGGTTGACTCCTTTTTTCGTGAGAGCGGTGATGGGTGCAATTATGGTAGAAAAATTCAGAATAAACCTTCGATAGTAATTCGAAAAGCCTAAAAAATGTTGAATAGCCTTGAAGGAATTGGGCTGTGGTCAGTTGAGAATGGCTTCGAGTTTCTCGGGGTCCATAAAGAAACCCTTGTCCGAGATGATATATCCAAGAAAGGGCATAGAGGACAGATGAAAGAGGCATTTTTCCATCTTGGCGTACAAGTGATTGGAACGGAGACGGGAAAGGACGAGCCTGGTGTGTCGAATGTGATCCTGGAGATTGCTGGAAAAGATGAGAATATCGTCTAGGTATACGATAACAAACAAATTGAGTACGTATCGACAAATTTCATTTATAAAGTCCTGAAAGACCGCTGGGGCATTACAGAGCCAGAAGGGCATCACTAAGTATTCGTAGTGACCGCTACGTGTATTGATGGCGGTCTTCCATTCGTCACCCTCCCGAATACGAATAAGGTTGTACGCCCCCCGGAGGTCCAATTTCGTGAAGATGTTAGTCCCCTGGAGTCTATCAAACAGTTCGGATATGAGAGGGAGAGGGTACCGGTTCTTGACCGTGATCCGGTTGAGACCCCGATAGTCGATGCACAGTCGGAGAGAGTTGTCCTTCTTTTTAATGAAAAAAAACCCGGCACCGGCGGGGGAGGATGAATGGCGTATGAAGCCCTTCTCGAGGTTTTCACAGATGTGTTCGTCCATGGCCTTGGTCTCTGGAACGGAGAGAGGATAGGACTTGGATCTAGGAAGTGTGGCACCAGTAATCAGGTCGATAGGACAGTCGTAGGACCTGTGGGGGGGCAAAACTTCAGCTCTAGTCTTGCAAAAGACGTCCAGGAAATTGGAGTAGGCCTCTGGTAGGTCGATCTTGGCAGTTGACGGAACCGTAATCCCGGCGTGTTGCATGAGAGGAATGGTGCTAGAGATGAGTAACTCCTTCAGTTTTGAAGCCCATTGTATAGGAGTGCACGCCCTCCAGTCAATACGAGGATTGTGCTGCTGGAGCCAGGGTAGGCCAAGGGTTACCTGGATCCCGGGGGAATGAGTCACATCCAACGTAAAGGTTTCAGTGTGGCCATCGGTGGAAGATAAGGTGAGGGGAATTGTGTCGAGGGAAATGAAGGCCGGGCTCAAGGGTGGACTGTCGATCCCTTCTAGTCCGATGGGTACTCTCTTCCTAATGAGTGGAATATTATTAAGCTTCGTGAATTCCTGATCCACAAAGTCCCCACCTGCTCTGGAATCAACAAAGGCGGATGCAGAGGCACGAAATGAAGGGCCCGAAAGAGTGACCGGAATGAAAAGCTTCTTGGGGAGCTCGTCACTGGAAAGGGGGCAAGGAGAAATGCCACCCAGGGAGAGACCCTTTATACTCACTGGGTGGAGTCATTTCCCGGACGCAGGGGACAATTCTGAATCAGGTGTTCAGGGGATCCGCAATAGGACCGTGGTCCATTCAAAGTTGTTGTATCGGTGGGCGGGTTTGTTGAGTCCCCAGTTGCATGGGCTCCAGAGGATCCAGGGCTGGGAACCCGGACGACTGAGATCTTGGAACCGGAAAAAACCTAGAAAAGGGGGCGACCAACGGCACAAAACGAGGACGTTGGCGTTCGGAGCGTCGTTCCTGGAGGCGCTGATCCATCCGAATAGCCTGAGCAAACAATTCCTCCAACGCTCCTGGCCTGGGATGAGCGGCGAGTTTGTCCTTTACTGTATCCGATAACCCCTTCCAGAAGACGGCAATGAGTGCCTCCTGGTTCCAATGGGTCTCAGCTGCTAGGGTCCGGAATTCCAGAGCAAATCTGGCCACGGAACGGTGCCCCTGTGACAAAAGAAGAAGGGAAGAAGAGGCCGTATCCTGACGTGCGGGAGTGTCAAACACCTGCTGAAACTCCTGACGAAAGAGAGCATAGTCTTGGGTTATCTCTGGCCGTAATTCCCAAATCGGAGAAGCCCACGCCAGGGCGCCACCAGTCAAGAGGGAGTACACATACGCCACTTTCTTATGTCCCGTGGTGAACTGAAGAGGCGCCATCTCGAATTGGATTTCACACTGGTTTAGGAATCCGCGGCAGGCCTGTGGATCGCCCCAGCGTAGGGTTTCGGTGCGGGTATCTTGGTCTCGGGTGTGGCTGCGCCATGAGATCTGGGCTGAGATGGGGAGGAAACGCCAGGTGGTGCACCTTGGAGAGAAAGGTTGGTTAGCCGTTGAGCTAGGTCAGAGATCTGGGTGGACATGGTTTAGTCCTATACCAACAGGGCCGAGAGAATTTGGTCTAAGGTAGGTTCATCAGTCTCGATCTGGTCTGCGTCGGTTGGTCTCTGCATAATGTCATGGTAGTGCTGCCCGCAGACCAGACCCGTCCCAAGACTGAGGTGGAAAGTATAATACCACGCACCCGCAGCAGAGGGGCGTGTCCAGAGTGTGGTAGTAGTTGCCAGGCCAGGAGTCTTTAGTAAGGGAACCAAAGGTACTTGCCGTGTCCGGAGGTAGAAGAATCGTGGTGATTGCCGTAGCCGGGGGTCGAGGGTGCTAGAGGTCCGGGAGGTACAGGAGCGAGCCGAGATCAAAGGGCGGAGAGAGACTGCGTCGTGAGGAGTAAGCCGGGGTCCAGAGCCAGAGGAGGAGTAGAAAGCCAAGCCGGGTCAAACCTGAAGAATACGAAGAACAAGAACACACACGAATACTAGCCCAACTAGCAGAAGCTATGCAGAGCAATGATTCCCAGGGAGAACAGAGGTAATATACGTGGAGGGACCAATCAGTGAGGGAGGAAGAGCAGGGTGTGCCGTGGAGCACCTTGTGACTGGTGCAGGCTGTGATCCTTGCCTGTGATCAGCTGTGGAGTGTGAGAGCAGGAGCAGGCCTGCAGCTGTACATGGGGGGTGTGGCTTGAAGGCCGGAGGAGTGAATAAATTACTACCGGAGGCACGCGCTGTGTAAGATCCTCCTGCGCGCGCCCTGTATGTTGTTATATTTTCAAACAAAGAAACCTAATAGACTAGGCAGAAAGGCTCCCACAAACAACAAGGGCACTCAAGGGTATGCTCAAAGTATCAAAAAGAATTGTATTTATACACAACTAAATACACAATAATAAAACCAATTCAAAAGAGAAAACCGTTAACAAAGAGAACACTCAATGGATAGCACAAATAATATCATATACCCATATATATACATGGAATGTATGGAGACCATTAATAATAAGGGGGAGTCACCTGGACCCCCTCAGGATGAATTTAAAGAGGTTATATACCTGCATAAAGTCAACAGTAGAAGTTGTTAAGCAAGAAAGAAGAAAATATACACCTGACTAAGATACACCATAAACTAGCACAGCCCACTGGGGGGGGCGCAAGATTGTTTAGGGGGGGCGCAGGAAGCAGCGGCGATTTTGCCAGGAGCAAAGAAAAAAAGCCATCTGTGGCTGCAATTTCTCTTTTGGCCATTAGGTGGCGCTGTGCTACACAGCTACACAGCAGCATCTCCTTCTTGCTTCCTGCATCAGCGTGTGTGAGTGAGACTGGGACATGGGGGGGTGGGTGAGTGTGAGAGAGACACTGGGGGGAGGGAGAGACAATGGCTGGAGGGAGAGACAATGGCTGGAAGGAGAGTGAGAGACACTGGGGGGAGGGAGAGAGACACTAGGGGGAGGGAGAAAGAGAGAGATACACAGGGGGAGGGAAAGAGAGTGGGGGAAGACACTGAGGGGAGGGATAGAGAGGGACTGGAGGGGGAGTGAGAAATACAGGGAGATGGAGAGACTGGGAGAGGAGTGTGAGACTGGAAGAGGGGAGAGAGGTCCTGATAGGTTCTAATGTGGCAGGAAGAGAGAGATTAATAATACAGCAGAAATGGGGACGCTATTAGACAAATATCATAATATTTATTTTTAAGTGATGTAATTTGTGTTATAAATTGTGAGGATTCTGGAGTCACGCCGCGCACGGCGTGCTCCTCACTTACCTGCAGCTCCGTCTGGGTCTCCCGCGGCGCACATGGACTCCGGAGGCAAGCCGCCGACAGCTGTTCCTCCTATGCGCGCGCGCGCACGTCTTCCTCTCTCTTCTGCTCTCGGAGCAGGGCGTGGGTCCGCGCACGCAGCCGATGGCACTGATGCACGGAGGCGCGGCCACACGGAGGTGCTCCCGCCTCTTAAAGGCACAACACCTCTTTTGATGGCCATCACCAAATACAGTCAGGCTGCTGGGCTTTATGGCTCCTCCCCTGGGACTCCTTCTGGACCTATACCTGCTGTAACCTGGCCTTTCCACACACCTCCACCTTGCTGCGCTGCTATTGGATCCTCTCTCTTATATATACCTTGCAGAGTCACTGACTCGTTGGCTGAGCATAGAACCAGTTGTTCTCACCTCTCTCTGCCTCCTTATTCTAATTCGCAGACTTCCTCGTGAACTGAACCGGCTTCCGCTACGTCTTCCTGTACCTCTGGCATCCCGAACTCGGCATACGGCTACATGACTCTCCGCACCTCTGGCATCCCGATCCTGGCTTACGGTAAACGACAACGTCCCTCTCTCTAACCCCGGACTTGGCTAACGGCCTCTCTACCTACCGTACCTCTCCTACCCCGATCCGGAATCCCAGACCACTCTTCAATCAAGACGTGCCCTCGTGGCTGTGGGTGGTGTTATTTCCTATCCCACCTCAGCACCGCGGTCCCGTCTCGTTTGTGGTGAGCACATCCTTACATTATGCTCAGCCCAACAAACATGGACCCCGCTGAGGTGGAGCGCACTTTAAACGCCCATACTGCTCTGTTCTCCAGACTAGAGACTTATTTAGACCAAGCAGATAAACGGACGGATACGTTGCAGCAAAGCGTCCATGCCCTTACTCTTCAGGTTCGAGCCCTCACTCAGCAACCTTCACCCGTGGCAGCTCCTGTACCGGCTAGTCCTGCTCCGACACCTCCGTCTGCCCCGGAACCTCGAATTCCACCTCCCAGACACTATGCGGGGGATCCCCAAGGATGCCGGGGTTTCATTAACCAATGTCTCGTCCAATTTCGTCTCTCTCCCTCTCGCTTTGTGTCTTCTGTCTCCAGGGTTGGCTACATCTACTCCCTTCTCACCGACCAGGCACTGGCGTGGGCCTCCCCCATTTGGGAACAACAGGGTGCTATCACACAGGACATCGATCTCTTCGTCGAGGAATTCCGAAGAGTCTTCGATACTCCCGCACGGAGGTTAACGGCAGCTTCTGCTCTTCACCACATAACCCAGGGAGATCGTTCGGTTGCCGTGTATGCAGTGGAATTTCGCACTCTTGCTGCTGAGACAGGTTGGAATAATGAGGCCCTATCTTCTGCATTCTGGCAAGGTCTGTCTGAAACCCTAAAGGATGAGCTTGCCGCGCGAGATCGTCCCACTAACCTGGAGGAGTTGATCGCTCTGTCCATTCGTGTGGATCAGCGTCTGCTGGAGCGGAGATACGAGCGTTCTCATTACCGTCAACGGGTTTCAAGAACTCTTGCTCCCTCCTTCGTGGCTCCGTTACCTCCTTCCGGGGACATTCCAGAACCCATGCAGTTGGGAGGCAACAGGCTGTCTCCTGCTGAGAAACAGCGTCGGCGCAAGGCCGGTCTTTGCATGTACTGTGGCAATTCCGGTCACGCTGTACCCCAGTGTCCTCACAAACCGGGAAACGCCAGCTCCCAATGAGATCCCGGAGAGTTTCGTTGGGAATATTGACACTTTCTCCCATTGTCCAGAGCATCCTTCCCACCAGGATAATCTTGCCCATTACACTTTCTGGAGAGGGGTTTCACACTCAGGCACGAGCGTTCATTGACTCCGGTTCTGCAGGTAATTTCATTGATGAGCATTTTGCTAGACTGAACAATATCCCTTTGATCAACCGGAGGACGCCGGTAGGACTGGAGGCCATTGACGGTCGACTGCTTAAACCAGCATTTATCACGCTACAGACGGTGCCTCTTCTACTGCAGTTCGTCAACGTCCATACGGAGATCATTACCCTCGATGTAATCCACACTCCTTCTGCTGAGCTGATTTTGGGTCTTCCTTGGCTTCAACTTCATAATCCTCGCATCGACTGGACGGATCAGGAACCCATCCAGTGGGCTCCTTCTTGTGCCAAGACATGTACCCAGATTTTCCAGAGGATTGGTGGATTGTCTACCCTATCTGAGAAGATTAACTCCTTACCCTCTGTGTACTGGGAATTCCGTGATGTATTCGACAAGGCACGTTCCGAGGTTCTACCTCCGCACCGTTCTTTTGATTGTCCTATTGACCTACTTCCGGGCGCACCTCTTCCCAGGGCAAGATCCTATCCTCTCTCTCTCCCAGAGACAAGGGCCATGAACACTTACATTGCTGAGAACTTAGAGAGGGGTTTCATCAGGAAATCGTCTTCACCGGTCGGAGCAGGCTTCTTCTTTGTCAAGAAAAAGGACGGTTCTCTCCGTCCATGCATAGACTACCGGGGTTTGAATAATATCACTCGTAAAAATCGCTACCCTCTGCCTTTGATTCCGGAACTCTTCGACCGTCTCCAGGGAGCAACTATCTTTTCTAAGCTGGATCTAAGAGGTGCCTACAATTTAGTAAGGATACGAGAGGGGGACGAGTGGAAGACTGCTTTTAACACCCATGACGGCCACTACGAATATCTGGTTATGCCGTTCGGTTTGTGCAACGCACCAGCAGTTTTCCAGGATTTTGTCAACGAGATTTTTCGGGACATTCTGAACTCATTTCTTATTGTTTACTTGGATGACATCCTCATTTTTTCTAAATCCACTCAAGAACACATCAAACATGTTCAACAAGTACTGTTACGTCTTCGGGAGAACCATCTTTTTGCGAAGCTGGAGAAATGTCAGTTCCACCTCAAATCAGTGGCATTTTTGGGTTACGTCATCTCGGACTCCGGTTTCAATATGGATCCAGAAAAACTTAAGGCTATTCTGGACTGGCCTCGTCCGACTACTCTTAGAGCCGTGCAACGCTTTTTAGGTTTTGCAAACTATTATCGACGTTTCATCCGCAATTTTTCGTCCACCGTATCTCCCATAACTGCCCTCACCAAGAAGGGTGCAGATCCTTCATCTTGGTCGGAGACCGCCATTAGGGCGTTTGATCTGCTAAAAAGGGCTTTTGTGTCTGCTCCCATCCTCACCCACCCAGATCCTAAACTCCCATTTACCTTGGAGGTGGATGCATCGGACATTGGGGCTGGGGCTGTTCTGTCCCAGAGAACATCTCCCTTAGCCAGACTGCACCCATGTGCGTTTTTCTCGAAGAGATTTTCGTCCGCTGAACGGAATTACGATGTCGGGAATAGAGAGCTTTTGGCGATCAAGTTGGCTTTAGAGGAGTGGAGACATTTCTTAGAGGGTACGGAGACACCCATTACCATTCTGACGGATCATAAGAATCTCCTCTACCTAGAAGGGGCACGGCGTTTGAACGCTCGACAAGCCCGCTGGGCTTTGTTTTTTTCACGATTTAATTTTCTCATCTCCTTCATTCCTGGCTCCAAGAATCTAAAAGCGGACGCCCTATCGCGACAGTTCCTGGCGGAGGACAGGTCTGAAGAGCAACTTGAGTCTATTATTCCTTCTAGTTGTATCCTGTCCGCTAATTCGTTTGATATCATGGGCAAGATTCAATCCGAACAGTCACGGACTCCTGAGGGACTCAAGGTTCCGGAGGGAAGACTCTACACGGCACCTCAACACCGCAAGAAGGTTCTCGAGTGGTGTCATTCCTCTAAATCAGCAGGACACCCAGGGATACGGAAGACCAACGACCTGGTTCAACGTACCTTCTGGTGGCCAGAGAGGGCTAAAGATGTGGAGGAGTTTGTAAAAGCGTGTAGTATTTGCGCTCGCAACAAGGTACCTCGGGTCAGACCTGCTGGGCTTCTGCTACCTTTACCCATTCCAGACCGTCCCTGGAACCATATTTCTATGGACTTTATTGTAGAGCTTCCAGAATCCAAAGGAAAAAATACGATTCTGGTGGTCATCGATCGTTTTTCCAAACAGTCGCACCTTGTTCCTTTGAGGGGTCTACCGAATTCCTCCAGGCTGGCAGATGTCTTCATTCAGGAGATTTTTCGTCTTCACGGAGTACCTTCTACCATTGTCTCGGATCGTGGGTCTCAATTCGTGTCGAGGTTTTGGCGTGCCTTTTCCCAGAAGTTGGGGATTTCGCTTCAGTTCTCTTCTGGGTACCATCCACAGACCAATGGGCAGACGGAGAGGGCCAACCAAAACCTGGAACAATACCTTCGATGTTTTATAACTGATACACAGGAGGACTGGGTGGATCTGCTTCCATGGGCCGAGTTTGCTCTGAACTCTCTTCGCAATGATTCTACCCAAGAATCTCCATTTTTTATAAATTTTGGATTTCATCCGTCTCGGTCACCTTTCTCTTCTCTCTCCTCAGGGGTGCCAGCAGTGGACAAGCACGTCGCTCGCCTGAAGGTCTTATGGTCCAAGATTCAGGAGAACTTAAGGGTGGCTACAGGGAGACAGAAACTCCAGGCTGATCGACTTCGACGCCAAGTGCCGGAGTTCGCCCCAGGAGACAGGGTATGGCTCTCGTCCAGGAATATCCGTTTGAAGGTTCCTACCATGAAGCTCGCTCCCAAGTTCCTCGGTCCCTTTACCATAGTTAGGAGGATTAATCCTGTGGCTTACGAGCTACGTCTTCCACCTTCTATGAAGATACCTTCGGTCTTCCATGTGTCCTTACTTAAACCAGTGTTTCGGAGTCCTCGCTTTTCCAAAGATACTTCTTCTCCACGTCCGATTATGATTCAAGGTCAACAGGAATACGAGGTGCAGTTTGTCCTGGATTCTAGAATTTCCAGAGGAGGAGTACAATACTTGGTTCACTGGAAGGGGTTCGGACCAGAGGAACGTTCATGGATTCCTCACCGGGATCTTCACGCACCTCGTCTTCTACAGGCTTTTCATCACAAGAATCCCTCCAAGCCTTATCATGGTCGCCCGGAGGTCGCCCCTGAAGGGGGGGGGTACTGTGAGGATTCTGGAGTCACGCCGCGCACGGCGTGCTCCTCACTTACCTGCAGCTCCGTCTGGGTCTCCCGCGGCGCACATGGACTCCGGAGGCAAGCCGCCGACAGCTGTTCCTCCTATGCGCGCGCGCGCACGTCTTCCTCTCTCTTCTGCTCTCGGAGCAGGGCGTGGGTCCGCGCACGCAGCCGATGGCACTGATGCACGGAGGCGTGGCCACACGGAGGCGCTCCCGCCTCTTAAAGGCACAACACCTCTTTTGATGGCCATCACCAAATACAGTCAGGCTGCTGGGCTTTATGGCTCCTCCCCTGGGACTCCTTCTGGACCTATACCTGCTGTAACCTGGCCTTTCCACACACCTCCACCTTGCTGCGCTGCTATTGGATCCTCTCTCTTATATATACCTTGCAGAGTCACTGACTCGTTGGCTGAGCATAGAACCAGTTGTTCTCACCTCTCTCTGCCTCCTTATTCTAATTCGCAGACTTCCTCGTGAACTGAACCGGCTTCCGCTACGTCTTCCTGTACCTCTGGCATCCCGAACTCGGCATATGGCTACACGACTCTCCGCACCTCTGGCATCCCGATCCTGGCTTACGGTAAACGACAACGTCCCTCTCTCTAACCCCGGACTTGGCTAACGGCCTCTCTACCTACCGTACCTCTCCTACCCCGATCCGGAATCCCAGACCACTCTTCAATCAAGACGTGCCCTCGTGGCTGTGGGTGGTGTTATTTCCTATCCCACCTCAGCACCGCGGTCCCGTCTCGTTTGTGGTGAGCACATCCTTACATAAATACTTGTTTTGCAGATGCGTGGTGGGGGCGTTACAAAGCTGGTTCATCCTCATTGGCTGAACCAGCTCACGTGCACTGACGTCATGTGATTTTGACTACATCAGGCAGCGGGGGCCCGAGAAATTTCATGGATGAAAAGGGGAGCTCGGCATAAAAAGTTTGCTCACCCCTGAACTAGCAAACACAATCAAAGTAAAACACATGCATATATACCGTAGTGCCGACGAGTATTCTAAAACAAATCTGGGGCAATCACCAACAAGACCCAGGTACATGCTGGGTACATGCTGCAACATTTCAGGGACATTTCTGCAGACAGACTAATAGCCCATCGGATTAACTGTCCTATTCAAACGGAATGGGATTGCCAGAGACCCCTGCTGTGTTAATCCGATGGACCATAAATCTCTGCAGAAATGTCACTGAAATGTTTGCAGCCTGTACCCAGCTTGTACCTGGATCTTCTTGGTGATAGCCCCAGATTTTCCAAGGCAAGTTTAAGGCAAGTTTTAGAATACTCGTCGGTGCACCTGTATAAGAATAGGAAATCTGACCATGCATATAAAGTAAGGTCAGCAAATCATGTGTATATGATATCCAAGTTTTAAGTCTAACTCAATATGAAAAACATTGCACAATGTTAAATAGACACTTTGTAGTTAAAGCAAGAAAGCCTGCCACAATCCGTGTCAGCTGGCAGCATTTTAAACCTGAAAATCAATTGATGGGCAGAATATAAATATGCCGGCTATGCTGGTTCTTGGTGTGTTTTTTTTGCTGCCGACACGCCGGAAGGAAGATAACGATCATCCATTTGTGGTGGTCTCCACAAATATGGTGTCTGTTGATGACATCATTCAACACACATTTTGCCAGGAGCTTTGTCAGGGCTGAGTGTCTAATGTCCAGTATTAGTTGTGCTTAAGTAGTCTTATGTAATTACATCATTATCCGGAACAGATAGAAAGACAAATGCAAAGTGTCAAAACACATGATTGTGTATAATACTACACAAATGCAGTCAGCAAAACTGGAATTAAGAAGATACAAGAATAAAACTATGAATCCATAGTGTGAAAGTTTACATTTTCAAGGTTTATTTAATTAATGTTAAAGGGATATCTTATGGTACTGCTGCGCCAGCCTTTATTCTAAAACTTCTCAGAGCCATTGTTGTTGCATCTCCTGTATTCCACGCACTATAAATTTTGCATCCCCCGTGTTCATGCTGCATTCGCACCGCCCAGCACCCACGGTTGATCCGCGGTTGATCTGCGGTTGATCTGTTTAATTATAATGGTTTCAGATTTAATTGGGGGAAATTCTTCGCGTATCCGCCAGGTGGCAGATACTCATGAATTGTAAAGAATTCTAATGTGTACACTACTTGTGCTACAGTAATGTGTCGACTTCCAGGTGTTTAAAAAAAAAACAAGTCTACCACAGTGGTCCATTGTGAATTGACCTTGGCACTGAAGAAGTTACTGTATCAATGTAGGCGTTTCATAATAAAAACTCAATGATCTGTGTCTTTTTTACACAATTGCCGACCGATGCAATGAGTACACAGCAGTACGTGTGCAAAAGACCTGACTGCACTTATGCATTTTTAATATGTTCTTCAATTAATGCAGCAGATGATAAAATGGCCACAGTTGCTGAAATCTATGAATATTTCATCGCAAAGTATGACTTTTATAAATTTTCACCTGATGCTCATGGGTGGATGCGTGCAATAAGGAAAACGTTAAGTAGCGATCCGTGTTTTCTTCGTATTGCCCCTGCACACGGAGTTAGAGGAGGATTTTGGTGTGTGATGCCAGATTTTTCCAGTATCTTTGATCATGGAGACTTCAAAAGGAGAAAGGTCAGATTTAATCAAAATAAGATTCGTCAATCCCAGGCCAGCAATGTAACAGCGCCTGCACCGGCGCCAGCAGCGGCTTACAATAGCGGTCCTACCGTCAGTGAAAACCTGGTTACTGGTAACCCTTGCTATCTGTCCCCGCCAGGATACCTGCAAAACTTCCAGCCTGAGCCCGATTTTACATATTACACTACTTGTATTACACTACCTGTATTACACTACCTGCAGTTCAAGCTGCCGTATTTTATTCTTTTTTTAAAATATCAATACATTATGCACACAGACAAGTGATTAGTTTCAACAAGGTTCCAATGAGACATACACGCATGCACATACATTTGATAACGCATATGCGTTTCAACAAGGTTCCAATTAGACGTACACGCATGCGCATAAAATAAAAACAGTATGAAATGAAGAGCAAGCCTAGCAAAAGTATTGATGAATAAATAATACATATAGAAATGTGATGACATGCATACAGTGTGCGTTTCAGCAAGGTTCCAATCCGCATGAGTTGAAAAAATATTTTATATTCGAAAGAAGACGCAACGTTATATTTTTGTAATATTGTACTTCTTTTCCCTTTATTATCCTGTATACAGTACAGTATGTGTCCTCATATTTTTTATGTGTATGGCTAAGGAGCCTAAGACTACTGTATACAATATGAACTCGTAACGTTAATCTCTGCTTCAAATATCTTCAAATTACAATTACTGTACACACACACACAGAGACTTGCAGAACTGTACGACTGTAGGTTGAATTGCTATTAGACTTTTAAGACAATAGCTCACGATCGCCCACTTGAGTTTCTTGACTGTATTGCAGACAACGCTAAAATGCAATTTTCTGCGCCCGAAAGAATCCCGAGTCAATTGCAATACGGTTTGAAAACATAGCGCGTCATGACCCGGTATTGAGAGCGGTACTCCTGGCAAAGGTTTTAGAATAAAGGCTGGCGCCTCTTTATCTGTGAGCCACAGCAGCTGACTGTGATTGGTTGAGCATGCCCCCCTTGCACACCTTAGTCCACACCGGGTATACCGGGGACTAAAGGGTTGCATCTAGCGAGCTTTATCCGTGTGTGGCATTTACTAGCTAATCCAGGATAATTCTCTCAATTGTATATTTAGCAATCCCTTATATATGTCTCTTCCTGCCTCTCATTATCTCCGCATATACTATAGTTGCACTGATAAACCTCTCAACCCGGCTTTTGCTCCGCTAATCATACTATATATTTGTTACTATTTTATGGTCGTTTGCCCTCCTTGAACCTTCATTCGTTTTTTTCTGTCAGAGTAAAAAAGTAACCTGTTTTGAGGATTTTCATTTTCCCAGTGTCCTAGAGACATGAATCTTTGGGAGTGTAAGTTTTAGGTGTGATATTTGGGACGAAATGTATTCCTTTTGTTTGCAGGAGTTCGGGGGACAAAGATTCTGTTTCATGCCTGGAGCCTCAAGGATTTCAGGCTCAGCAAGCCACCGGAAAAGATAACTGTCCTGGAGCCTTCATCTTGAGGGGGTAGTTGTGATGGTAGGGGGTAGCCGGCCTTCATCATAAAAGGTCACGTCCGGCTGGCTGCCCCATAATCTGTATGTCAAGGGCTGAAGTGTCAGCTCTTGGGTCTAGTTGTGCGCTTTCCCTATATTTCTGTTCACATTTTACGGTCCCCTGCAGGAATGTAAGATAGCTATGCCAGGTATAGTTAGGATCCCCATTAGGAAATAGCTGCAGGACAGGACTTTGGGAGCAGGAGATTAAGGGTGGATATTAGGGAGCAACTAGGATTAAAAAGTGAATTAAGTGTTGCTGACTGGGGTAGCCGGTAGTACTGTTATGTTACCCTCAAATAGTGTATAATTTGCAGGTACCCGTCTGTACATAAGGACGGGGTGGGCTAAGGAAGTCCAATGTAAGTCTATGGGGAATCTGTGCTCTGCGACCATGTTGTATTTCCAGCCCAATTTTAAAGCAGAGTAAAAAAGTGACCTGTTTTGAGGCTTTTTGTGATTCCAGTGTCCTAGAGACATTAATCTTTGGGAGTGTATTTTTTAGGTGGGATATTTGGGTCAAAATGTATTCTTTTTGTTTGCAGGAGTTCGGGGGACAAAGTTACCAGTGGTCCAGTAATTCTCCCAGATGTGCAGGCATAATTTGCGGGTCTGCGAGGTGAATTACACCGGGGCTCTCCGGTGTCCCCCAGAATCCTGGTTTTTGAGCCCAGGTATGCTCAGTGAGACAATAGGAAAAAACCTGGCGCTTACCTTAAGCTTAATATATGAGGTGTGCTTACAATGTGGCAGTAAGTTAGACCACGGCTCTATGACAGATGCTTTGAGCCAGCATGGAGTTCCCCTCTGCTGCAACCCCAGGGAAGGGTTAATCCGGAACCCTTTTAAAGATATAGAGACATACAAGCAATGGGGGAGCGTGGGATTAGAAAAACATTTGACAATAAAAAACAATAAAATACAATAAAATTAATGTGGTTACAACAATATTGCTGGGGGTTGGTGAAAATATTAAATACACTTACACGGCCATGTGCAAGCGGACACGGTAATGTGGTTTCTTTAAGCAATTCCAGTCACTCCCAACAACAGGTAATGGTGGTTTAGAGGGTTTTGAAATAAATATATAAATATATCTGTACTCACACGGCCATGTGTGAGTCCTTGCAGGAAATTGGTAACTTTGGGGTTAAATTAACCCATCTGCATCTCCCCCCAGTGTAGACTCTTCTTTGTTTGCAACCAACGTGGGATTCTAACTCCAGTCTTGGGCATCAGATGGGGACTCTCCCCAGTGGTGGTAGTAGGGGGGGGAGTAGGTAGAGAAAGTGAGGCACGTTGTCAGTGGGGTTTAAAACACATTTATTAGTTTTAAAAGCAATTGGTACAAAAGACTCACATACATACATAGTGGTTGGACCCCTGGCCTCCTCGTGCAGTCCAGGATACAGTTTAAGCAGCCGTTATTGCCAATCACGCGTCCGTGATGCAGGAGGAAAAAAAACAAAACTTTTTCTCCTTATCTGCAATGGCTGCCTGGTTGATCCGGCTACGGGAGCCACGTTGGGCCAAATTCAGCAGGAACTTTAGAGCTACGCGTTTCGGCGAATCATCGACTTCCTCAGGCTCATATGAGCCTCGTATGAGCCTGAGGAAGTCGATGATTCGACGAAACGCGTAGCTCTAAAGTTCCTGCTGAATTTGGCTCAACGTGGCTCCCGTAGCCGGATCAACCAGGCAGCCATTGCAGATAAGGAGAAAAAGTTTTTTTTTTTTTCCTCCTGCATCACGGACGCGTGATTGGCAATAACGGCTGCTTAAACTGTATCCTGGACTGCACGAGGAGGCCAGGGGTCCAACCACTATGTATGTATGTGAGTCTTGTTGTACCAATTGCTTTTAAAACTAATAAATGTGTTTTAAACCCCACTGACAACGTGCCTCACTTTCTCTACCTACTCCCCCCCCTACTACCACCACTGGGGAGAGTCCCCATCTGATGCCCAAGACTGGAGTTAGAATCCCACGTTGGTTGCAAACAAAGAAGAGTCTACACTGGGGGGAGATGCAGATGGGTTAATTTAACCCCAAAGTTACCAATTTCCTGCAAGGACTCACACATGGCCGTGTGAGTACAGATATATTTATATATTTATTTCAAAACCCTCTAAACCACCATTACCTGTTGTTGGGAGTGACTGGAATTGCTTAAAGAAACCACATTACCGTGTCCGCTTGCACATGGCCGTGTAAGTGTATTTAATATTTCACCAACCCCCAGCAATATTGTTGTAACCACATTAATTTTATTGTATTTTATTGTTTTTTATTGTCAAATGTTTTTCTAATCCCACGCTCCCCCATTGCTTGTATGTCTCAGGTATGCTCAGTACCATTTCCCTTGCAGATATAAGGTTCCCCTAAGGTTATACTTTATTAAATTATGTTTAATAATGTTTTATACTGTAGGTATTAATGATTGATACAGTATGGATTAGTGTCTATGCTGGCAGCATGTGCCAGGATGTCTGCATAGACATTGAATTTCAAAGGTGGAAGGATGTCCAGAGGTGAGAGAACCATTTGGTGAGCAGGGAAAGGCTAAGTTCCAGTTCCATAGAACAGGGGGCACCCCGCTAGGGCCCCTTTGTGATTAACTGACCTTGTGGAGCCGGCAATGGGTTTGCTGGGGGAATATGCTGCTTGTAGGTGCTTTCCCATTGGTTAATTCATATTTCTCGCCAACCCGTTTTTTCAAGCCAGCTTGGCACACCCCCTCCTATGACATTAGCATTAGCAGCCATATGAGCCCCGTTCTGATTGCTGGTGGTAAAAGTCCCCACTCTCTGATTGGCCACTAGTCCCTGTTCATGTTAGACATAGGACACCGAGGTCTATGTAAGTGACTGCCCAATCAGAGAGCTCTCTCTCTCTCAGTCTTCTAGACTTACAGGCAATCTTGGGACTTGGTCCAGTGAAGAGCCGGCAGGCTTTCCCAGATGTTTTGCTCGCAATATCAAAGCACTAGGCATTGAGGTGCCAGGGAAGGCTAGCCTAGCTGAGGACAAGTTCTGAGGAACAATGTTACTTGCTCTAGGAAAAGAGTACTGTGTGTTCCTGGACATGGAGCGGATAGGGTAAGCCTTTGCTGCACCTTTTTGAGGCTAGTTTTCACCTCCCAGTAAGTGTGTATTCTGTCTGTATTTTGCATTTAATTTGTGTTTACGCGGGTTTACCCGAATAAACCTAATTTTTTTTCACTTTTTTGTTTTGCCTTGTGAATGATACCAGAAAGGTATAAATGTGTTAAAAGTTCCGGTCTCCTGTGACAACATCCTTCTTGACCCGTGGCTGTTTGGCCCCATAAAGATTTATCAAAGACAGAAAATAAACTGCTATTAAACATAGCAACAGCAACTATAATATGAATAGCTACCCTATGGAAACAAATCGAGATTTCGATTAGGGCTACAATTTGCAATACAATTTGGCATATCTGCCAGATTGATAAAGTGACATGCACGATTAATGACTTACACTCCTGTGAAAAGTTCCATAGTTTCTGGAAACCTAGACTGTCCTACTCTGCTGTTCCAGGTCTTGACCATCACTCATTGCTCCCCTAAACTCAGAGAGAATTCACACTTTTCAGCCACATTTTTATTAACATTAAGCTGTGCAATAAGATATGCTTTTGCCTCTGTACTGTATTCTGTAGCTGTGTAGAGGACTATGCAAACACTGTTAGAAAGCGGTGGTTTGTAGTGTGATCAATAGAAATATGTTATTGGGTGTCTTTGCTCGCTCCTCACACTCTCTCCTCATTCCACCCCCCTTCCTCCCCTAAAATGTTTGTTATACTGTATGTTTCCCCATCCCACTCTGTAATTTTTACCTATAGTGTTAAATCTATAAAATGTTCAATAATTGGGATATTGGTAACCTCTGTCTACTGTAGGTCAACATTTTTATTATCTTTGTATACATATATTTTTGTATGATTACATTTTCTAAATGTACATATGACCTATTACTGTACATTATAGGCTAAAGCTGTTAAATTCCGGGCATTATTGAAATCCCTGTTCTCTGATTGGTTAAAATTCCAAGCATTATTCATTCAGTAATGGCCCGGAGTTTTTGGCACCTTGCCAAGTTTTTAATTCCAGCCAATCAGCTTTCACTTTTCAGAGTAGCTCTCAGACAAGGGAGGTGATTTGGACAGGAGACAGTAGCCAGGCAGTGACTCCTCCCCCGCCCTTCGTGCAGAGGGCTCTGCACAGGACACAGTGAGGAGGGAGAGTTTGTGTGACTGTCTGCAGAGTATGTGTTTGAGTTTGTGTTTGTTGCTGTAGAGTTTGTGTGTGTGTGTGTGTGTGTGTAGCAGCAGAATATGTATTTGTCTGAAGAGTTTGTTTGTGTGTGTGTGTAGCAGCAGAGTTTGTGTTTGTGTGTGTAGCTTTAGTTTGTGTGTGTATAACTGCACAGTTTTTGTGTGTAGCAGCAGAGTTTGTGTGTGTCAGCAGAGTTTGTGTGTGTTGCAGCAGAGTTTGGTTGTGTGTGTGTGTGTATAGCAGCAGAGTTTGTGTGTGCATGTGTGTAGAGCTGCAGTGTGTGTGTGTGTGCGTGTGTGTGTGTGTGTAGAGCTGCAGAGTTTGTGTGTACAGAGGGAGACTGCGAGTTTGTGTATATTTATAGAGTAGGGGACAGGTGTGTGTGGGCCTATATCTATAGATCTAGATAGCTGCAGTGTGAGTGTATATACTGTAGAGGTTTCTTAATGTACTGTATTTACAATGTTATTTAAATAAAGAAATGTATAAAACTATACAAAAGTGTCTATTATTTTTGAAAAAAACTACATTTAGCCTATAATAGTAATAATCCCTTCAGAACAAGGCATTACTGCCCAATAATACCCTGGCTGGGTTAAAGTCCCTCAGCTTTGACTTGAGCCGTCAACTCTTCCAGGTGGGGCATTATTGGCCAGTAATTCCCTGTTCTTTGGGGATTATTACTTAAGTATATGTAGATTCATATTGATGAGTAACATGTCTTTTTTATTATTTTATCCTTATAGTTAATCTCATTAAGTAGTCATAGGTAGGTAGCTAACTCATAGGTAGTTAGTCTCATTGAGTGCTGGAGAATAATTTGTTTGATTACCATTATCTTATTGTCCCACTATGTAACGCTTGACTGCCCGCAGACCTGGCCAGTCCCCAGTACTGAGGTGGGTAAGGGTATAACACGCACCCACAACAGTGAGGGCGTGCCCGGAGTGTGGTATGATGCGTTGCCGGGTCTGGTGAGAAAGGGTTAGCTTGATACTTGCCGTGTCCGGGGCGCCAGAGGTCCGAAGGTAGAGATCCGAAAGCCGTAGGTCAAGGACAGGAGAGCAGCATAGTGAGGTCCAAAGCCGAGTCCAGGGAGTAGCGAGGTACACAAAGTCTAACGAGAGCCGAGATCAAATCCAAGGGTATCAAACGAGGGCAGGGACTGGAGCGAGAGCTGCAACACAAAAGAGAGCCAGGCATAGACCTCCGTACTACAAGAGCCACAGGAAAACTATGCAGAGCGAGGAAGGAGAGGGCAGACAGGAACTATAAATGTTGGAGAACCAATAGGAGCAAGAGGCGGAGCGGGGGCTTGACTGAGCGGTCCCAGGGATAGGTTTAGATGCCTGGTGTGGTGTTCCCTAGTGGGAATAGCCTCCAGCTGATGAGAGGTGGAGCCAAGTTTGCAGGAGGAGTGTAGAAGAGGACGGGTGCGCGCGCGCCTTGTAACACTCCCGCGTGCGCCCCTGCAGCATGTGGGCGGAGGCGGCGTGTGCCGCAGAGGAGCGGAGTGGCACCCGACCGGAGTGGGTAAGGAGCTGGCGGGGAGGGGGCCTGGGACGAGCGGCAGTACTGGGAGCCGGGGTGACTGGGACCCGCTGTAAGGCGCATGTCCCCTGATCCCTTACAGTATCCCTCCCCCCTTGAGGATCGGACTCTGGATGATCCTCCCAAGGTTTATGAGGAAATTTCCGATGAAATTGCTTAAGTAGAGCTGGGGCGTGAATGTGATGACAAGGTACCCAAGAACGTTCCTCCGGACCATATCCCTTCCAATGAACGAGGAATTGAAGTTTGCCCCTGGAAAGTCATGAATCGAGAATGGACTGAACTTCAAATTCTTGTTACCACTGTATCACGACTGGGTTGGGTCTATGAGGACGGTCTGGAAAATGTACATTCTGGAAGAAGGGTTTCAGGAGGGAAACGTGGAACACTGTGGGTATCCTCATGGTGGGAGGTAGCAAAAGCCGATATGCTACCGGATTGATCCGTTTGAGGACCTTGAAGGGACCCAAGAATCTGGGTGCCAGCTTCTGAGAAGGAGTTTTAAGCTTGATATTTTTAGAGGAAAGCGAGACTCTGTCCCCAGGTTTATACTCCGGTGCCACCTGAAGTCGCCGATCCGCTTGGGCCTTCTGTTTTTGGACGGCCCCTTGCAAGGCTTTTTGGATCCTCTTCCAGGAGTCTTGTAAATTAGAGACTTGGATATCTGCTGCCGGTACACTAGATGGAATGGAAGAGAGGGGAAGACTGGTAGGGTGGAAACCATAATTAATGAAGAATGGCGACTCTTGCGTGGATTCATTCCTCAGCAAATTAATCGCGAACTCCGCCCAAAGTAATAGATCTACCCAGTTGACTTGAGACTCCGACACGAAACATCTAAGATACTGCTCCAAGGTCTGGTTCATTCTCTCCATCTGGCCGTTGGTCTGTGGGTGATAACCCGAGGAGAAGAGGAGGGATATGCCAAGTCTCTGAGAAAATGCTCGCCAAAACTTAGAAATGAATTGTGTGCCCCTGTCCGAGACAATGGTGAGTGGAACGCCGTGTAGCCTGAAAATTTCTTTAGAAAATACGTCGGCCAAGGTAGCCGAATTGGGAAGACCCTTGAAGGGTACAAAGTGCGTGTGGGAAAAAAGGAGACCAAAAGCGCACCAGCACAAACCGAGCAGGAAGGACCCAAAACGGAAAATAATTAAAAGGGCACTTTAATGTGACAAAAGACCCATCCAACGCGTTTCAAACGTCACAGCGTTCTTTTTCAAGGATAAAACACAATGTAATGACATCCATTATATACCCTCTTACCTGTGGGCCGTTTCGCGCCAAAAATAAGAACCTGATGACGTCATGACGCTGCGCGCGTCATCGCGCATGCGCAGAGCGACTCAGTGCCGATCTAAGGGCAAAAGGAAGTCCCACAGACAGTGTGGCCATTTTGGATAAGGGCAAGTTATAGGAAAACACTGCCTTGCTAATACTAAACATCCCTACAAGACATATGTATAGTGCTACACTGGCGACACACTTTATTCGAGCTCGGCTAGTCCCACAAATTCGGGTATACTCGGGTGTATTGAGGTTTGTGACTGTTTTCTGCCCGAGTGCATTGCGTTATTTTCCAGGCAGGGATTGAAGCATTTTATTCCCGCTGGCTGCAATACTGCACAGTATATATATATATACTGCATTACAATTCATGAATTTATGCCATCTGGTAGACACGCGAAGCATTGCAGCCTATTAAATCCTAATCATTATCATTTAACAGATCAGCCGCCCGTCAGCCAGGCATGAACCATGGCTGGGAAGGCAAACGCAACGGGGCTTGTCAGAGGTGAGGAGCGGCGCATTCCAGGTATCTGCCAGGTACAAACTGGGTATTTGCTCGAATAAAGTGTGTCGCAGCAGTACTCACTGGGCATGTGCATTACGACGGAATGAATCTAAACAAAGCTAAGATACAATTGCTAAGGAATACAAATGATAACAAAAGGGAAAAGCATAAGAAAAAATGAAGAAAACCTATTAAATTACAACTTAGACTACATATAAGGGAAAAATAAGAATTTAGAAAGCATATGAACATAGTTGAAGAATAATATGTGACAACAAAATATCTTAAAAACATGTTAAAACATACATACTGCATAACACAGATTGTAAACCTAAATCCTAGAAACCAGGGAAATACAACAATATCATATATAAAACACATTGTATAGAGTATTATCAACACAATACATCAAAGAGCCGATTTTATGATAAACTTTATAAGATTTATTTATAACATTATATTTATAAAGCTTGAGTTTCAAGGGCTAAATTTGATCAAACCTTATTGTCTGAAATCTTATCAGCTGATCGTGATTGACATAAGGTACAATCGATAGTTAACAAATTGTAAAACATTACAAGAAATGGGTTAACTGCCAGTCAATATTCAGACCCATAGGGAAGCGTGTTTGGAGAATAAAGATCCAATACGCCTCCCTACGGTCCAGAAGGTTGACATGATCACCTCCTCTAGATTTACAATTAACTGATTCAATGCCCAGGAAGGAAAAATTGCTAGTTCCTCCCTGACCACATTCCGTGAAATGTTTAGAAACAGGATGATTGGTATCTTTCAATCTTATGAGCCTCAAGTGCTCTAACATCCTGACCTTAAGGGCCCTAGTCGTCCTCCCCACGTACCTCTTACCGCAACCACATGTTATGAGATAAACCACAAATTGACTTTTACAATTTATAAAACTGTTGATCTTATATTCCTTATTCTTTAATTTATTCACACCATGTGGCAGTGGCAAGGCATACTGTAGAAAACTTTTTGCCGGCTTCATGTGTTTGCATACACTACAAGAGCCACATTTAAAGGAACCCCTAGTGATAAAAGGTCTTGTAGACCCAGAAGTATTACGTTCACTTGGTGAGACATAAGATCCAATTGTTCTCGCTCTACGATATCCAAAAGTAGGACCAGGTTCAACATATTTTTTAAGTACAGGGTCCATGGATAGGATTTTCCAATGTTTTGAGATTATGGAGTTAATCTTTCCACTTTGTTTATTAAACTGTGAAATAAAAAGAGGACATTTATTTTTCGACTTTACCAATCCATGTGTGTCCTGTTTATTAACAATTGTCTCATTAGTATTGACAAGGCGAGAATCCCCAATTGAATGTGCAGGCAGCAATGATGCCCTCTCTGTTTGTACTGCATTATTGAAAGCAATTGCTATATGGGATTTAGGGTATCCCCTTTCCAAAAACCTCTTCGTAAGTTCCTCAGACTGAGAAAGGAAACCACTGAATGTGGAACAATTCCTTCTCAGTCTGAGGAACTGTCCCCTAGGTATGGCTTTTATGATATGAGATGGATGGCAGCTGTCCGCCCTAAGAAATGTATTTCTAGCGTTTAACTTCCTATAAACATCCGTTTGGATTTTTTTGTCTATATCCACAAATAATTGTACATCCAGAAATTCAATGTGATGAAAATGAAAATTTAATGTAAATTTTAAGTTGTAAATATTGTCATTAAGATAAGATACAAAAGCGTGAAGTGTAGTGACATCCCCTCTCCAAATAATAATTAAGTCATCCACAAACCTTTTATAAAAAACAATATTGTGACTAAAAGAATTGGTGCTTGAATAAATAAAGAGTGCTTCCCACCACCCCATGAATAAGTTAGCAAAAAAAGGAGCAAAACTTGTGCCCATAGCTGTGCCAATTAGTTGCAAATAAAACTTATTATTAAATGTGAAGAAATTGTGCGTGAGTAAAAAGTGAATAGCATCCAAAATAAAAGCCGACTGAAAAATTGAAATTTCTGGTATCTCAATAAATTGGCGGACAGCTGCCATCCCATGATCATGTTGTATAACTGAATACAGAGAGGTAACATCAAGTGTTGCCCACAAGTAATGATTACCCCATTTGACACACGGGACTCTGGTGATCTTGGTGAAATGTCAAATGGGGTAATCATTACTTGTGGGTAACACTTGATGTTACCTCTCTGTATTCAGTTATACAACATGATCATGGGATGGCAGCTTTCCGCCAATTTATTGAGATACCAGAAATTTCAATTTTTCAGTCGGCTTTTATTTTGGACGCTATTCACTTTTTACTCACGCACAATTTCTTCACATTTAATAATAAGTTTTATTTGCAACTAATTGGCACAGCTATGGGCACAAGTTTTGCTCCTTCTTTTGCTAACTTATTCATGGGGTGGTGGGAAGCACTCTTTATTTATTCAAGCACCAATTCTTTTCGTCACAATATTGTTTTTTATGAAATGTTTGTGGATGACTTAATTATTATTTGGAGAGGGGATGTCACTACACTTCACGCTTTTGTATCTTATCTTAATGACAATATTTACAACTTAAAATTTACATTACATTTTCCTTTTCATCACATTGAATTTCTGTATCTACAATTATTTGTGGATATAGACAAAAAAATCCAAACGGATGTTTATAGGAAGTTAAACGCTAGAAATACATTTCTTAGGGCGGACAGCTGCCATCCATCTCATATCATAAAAGCCATACCTAGGGGACAGTTCCTCAGACTGAGAAGGAATTGTTGCACATTCAGTGGTTTCCTTTCTCAGTCTGAGGAACTTACGAAGAGGTTTTTGGAAAGGGGATACCCTAAATCCCATATAGCAATTGCTTTCAATAATGCAGTACAAACAGAGAGGGCATCATTGTTGCCCGCACATTCAATTGGGGATTCTCGCCTTGTCAATACTAATGAGACAATTGTTAATAAACAGGACACACATGGATTGGTAAAGTCGAAAAATAAATGTCCTCTTTTTATTTCACAGTTTAATAAACAAAGTGGAAAGATTAACTCCATAATTTCAAAACATTGGAATATCCTATCCATGGACCTTGTACTTAAAAAATATGTTGAACCTGGTCCTACTTTTGTATATCGTAGAGCGAGAACAATTGGATCTTATGTCTCACCAAGTGAACTTAATACTTCTGGGTCTACAAGACCGTTTATCACTAGGGGTTCCTTTAAATGTGGCTCTTGTAGTGTATGCAAACACATGAAGCCGGGAAAAAGTTTTCTACAGTATGCCTTGCCACTGCCACATGGTGTGAATAAATTAAAGAATAAGGAATATAAGATCAACAGTTTTATAAATTGTAAAAGTCAATTTGTGGTTTATCTCATAACATGTGGTTGCGGTAAGAGGTACGTGGGGAGGATGACTAGGGCCCTTAAGGTCAGGATGTTAGAGCACTTGAGGCTCATAAGATTGAAAGATACCAATCATCCTGTTTCTAAACATTTCACGGAATGTGGTCAGGGAGGAACTAGCAATTTTTCCTTCCTGGGGATTGAATCAGTTAATTGTAAATCTAGAGGAGGTGATCATGTCAACCTTCTGGAACGTAGGGAGGCGTATTGGATCTTTATTCTCCAAACACGCTTCCCTATGGGTCTGAATATTGACTGGCAGTTAACCCATTTCTTGTAATGTTTTACAATTTGTTAACTATCGATTGTACCTTAGGTCAATCACGATCAGCTGATAAGATTTCAGACAATAAGGTTTGATCAAATTTAGTCCTTGAAACTCAAGCTTTATAAATATAATGTTATAAATAAATCTTATAAAGTTTATCATAAAATCGGCTCTTTGATGTATTGTGTTGATAATACTCTATACAATGTGTTTTATATATGATATTGTTGTATTTCCCTGGTTTCTAGGATTTTGGTTTACAATCTGTGTTATGCAGTATGTATGTTTTAACATGTTTTTAAGTTATTTTGTTGTCACATATTATTCTTCAACTATGTTCATATGCTTTCTAAATTCTTATTTTTCCCTTATATGTAATCTAAGTTGTAATTTAATAGGTTTTCTTCAATTTTTCTTATGCTTTTCCCTTTTGTTATCATTTGTATTCCTTAGCAATTGTATCTTAGCTTTGTTTAGATTCATTCCGTCGTAATGCGCATGCCCAGTGAGTAGCACTATACATATGTCTTGTATGGATGTTTAGTATTAGCAAGGCAGTGTTTTCCTATAACGTGCCCTTATCCAAAATGGCCACACTGTCTGTGGGACTTCCTTTTGCCCTTAGATCGGCACTGAGTCGCTCTGCGCATGCGCGATGATGCGCGCAGCGTCATGACGTCATCAGGTTCCGATTTTTGGCGCGAAACGGCCCACAGGTAAGAGGGTATATAATAGATGTCATTACATTGTGTTTTATCCTTGAAAAAGAACGCTGTGACGTTCGAAACGCGTTGGATGGGTCTTTTGTCACATTAAAGTGCCCTTTTAATTATTTTCCGTTTTGGGTCCTTCCTGCTCCGTTTGTGCTGGTGCGCTTTTGGTCTCCTTTTTTCATGTATTGCATATTGTAGCTGCACAGCCTGGCTGCCTACCTACTACCAGGATGTGAGTATTGCATATTTCCAGGGGAACTTGCCGATGAGACTGAGGGTGAGTGGGCTTGCACCATCTACCACCTGTCTTCAGGAGGATAGTACCCATACTATTACACATTAAGTACTATGTCATTTATTAGTACCCTGGTTTAGTGGTTTGGCTTATTTTTGTTCAGTACACCTGCATTTGAGCTCTTCAGCTATTTTCTACATTACAAAGTGCGTGTGCTTGGAAAATCTGTCCACTACTATAAGGATCGTATTCATCCCTTTAGAGGGTGGGAGTCCCACAATAAAGTCCATGGATATATGTTTCCAAGGCCATTCAGGGATAAGAAGGGGCAGGAGAAGCCCAGATGGTTTGTGTCGGGCGGACTTGCTCTGAGCGCACACCGGACAAGCTCTCGTGAAATCAAAAATGTCTTTGCTCATTTTAGGCCACGAAAAGGTCCGTTTGATTAAATCCAATGTCCTTTTGAAGCCCGGATGGCCAGCCGATCTGGAAGAGTGCCCCCACTCAAGGATCTTGTGGCGAAAACGTGGAGCAGCGTACAGAAGTCCTTCTGGCACCTTTATTCTCCTAGGGATATGGGCCTGGGCTTTGGTGATCTCATCAGGATATCAAAAGTATTGGCAGAAATTATGTATTTGGCAGGCAGAATGGTCTCCGAAGGTTCATTAGATCTCTCCTCAGTAGAGAACTGGCGTGAAAGTGCGAGTAAAGTACTTTAATATTCTTGGTACCAGGAATATACGAAATCGGGAGAAAAAAGTGCCCAACGTGCTTGACGGGATCCCAGATGACAAACCCCCTCAAAGTACAATAAGTTTTTGTGATCGGGGAGAATTGCCACTGGCTCTTTGGTACCCTCGAGGAGGTGTCTCCATTCTTGCAAGGCTAACTTGATTGCCAAGAGTTCTCGGTTCCCGACATCATAATTTCTCTCGGCCGAAGAGAATTTCCTTGAAAAGAAACCACAAGGATGGAGTTTTTCTTGAGGTGAGGACCTTTGCGAGAGTACTGCCCAGCTCCAACATAGGAAGCATCAACTTCAAGGGTAAAAGGAAGAGATGTGTCCGGGTGACGAAGGATGGGGGCAGAGACGAAGGCTCTTTTGAGGAACTCGAAGGCTTTGATGGCGTCAGGGGACCATGCTGATGGGTCAGCCCCCTTCTTGATAAGGGAGGTAATGGGCAGAGCAATAGTGGAAAAATTACGGATACATTTCCGATAGTAGTTTGAGAACCTAAGGAAACACTGGACGGCTTTTAGGGAGTTCGGTAACGGCCAGTCTAGAAGAGCCTTCAACTTCTCAGGATCCATGGTGAAGCCTCTGTGGGAAATTATATAGCCCAGGAAGGCTGTGGATGATCGGTGGAAGAGACATTTCTCCATCTTCGCGTAGAGGCTATTTGCGCGAAGCCGAGCAAGGACCACCTTGGTATGATGTATGTGCTCCTCAAGGTTTCTGGAGAAAATTAGGATGTCGTCTAGGTATACTATGACGAAATTACCCAAAATGTCCCGGAAGATGTCATTCATAAATTCTTGGAAGACAGCTGGGGCGTTGAAGAGGCCAAACGGCATCACGAGATATTCATAATGGCCCGTGCGTGCGTTGAATGCAGTCTTCCAATCGTCACCCTCCCGTATTCGGATTAGATTGTAAGCTCCTCTCAGGTCAAGTTTGGAGAATACAGGGGCTCCTTGGAGCCGGTCAAAGAGTTCCGAAATTAGAGGAAGGGGATACCGTTTTTTCACTGTGATTTTGTTAAGCCCACAAAAGTCGATATAGGGTCTTAAGGAGCCATCCTTTTTCTTCACGAAGAAGAACCTGCCCCGGCCGGGGAAGTGGAGTTCCAAATAAAACCTTTCTTGAGGTTCTCCTGGATGTAAGTCGGCATAGCCTCAGTCTCAGGCACAGAGAGGGGATACGATTTAGACTTAGGGAGTGTGGCCCCAGGAATTAATTCTATGGGGCAGTCATACGAACAATGAGGCAGCAGAACCTCAGCCTGGGTCTTGTTGAAGACATGCAAGAGTCCCGGTATACTTCTGGAAGCGTAGAGAGAGGTGGTAACGAAGTGTCGAGGCCAGCGAGCATGGTAACAGGGGGTATGACAGCCTCCTTCATGGTAGCACCCCACTGGATCGGCAATTCGTCCGTCCAATCGACACGCGGATTGTGAAGCTGGAGCCACGGCAATCCCAGAATGATCTGGACTGTGGGTGAGTGGAAGACATCGAAGATGATGACCTCAGTGTGACCGTCCACTGTGGTGAGTGTGAGGGGAACAGATTCCCAGATAATGAACGCTGGTTGGAGAGGTCGGCCGTCAATAGCCTCAAGGCCGATGGGTACCCTCTTCTTGACTAACGGAATTTGGTTGTTGCAGGCATAGTCGTGATCCAGGAAGTTGCCATCAGACCTGGAGTCGACGAATGCTGCAACCGCTACCCGGACATTGGGACCCTCGAGGGTTATAGGAAAAATAATTCTCTTCTGGAGCTCTTTGGGGGGAGAGGGGCAAGGAGAGATGGTACCCAGTAAAAGCCCCTCAAACTTTACTGGGCATTCTCGTTTCCTGGTCTCAGGTGGCAGTGACATACTTGGTGATCCAGAGAACCACAGTAGAAGCAGAGGCCCTTATTTCAGCGGCGTGTTCTTTCAGCGGTCCGGAGCTGTTGACTACCGATCTGCATCGGCTCAGGGGCGTCCAATGCTGGAAAGGCCAAGGGAGGAGGCCTAGGAGAAGCAGCCGTGGCGGCATAAATCGGGGAAGCTGGCGCTCCTGGCGTCTCTCTTGAATCAAACGAGGGCAGGGACTGGAGCGAGAGCTGCAACACAAAAAAGAGCCAGGCATAGACCTCCGTACTACAAGAGCCACAGGAAAACTATGCAGAGGGAGGAAGGAGAGGGCAGACAGGAACTATAAATGTTGGAGAACCAATAGGAGCAAGAGGCGGAGCGGGGGCTTGACTGAGCGGTCCCAGGGATAGGTTTAGATGCCTGCTGTGGTGTTCCCTAGTGGGAATAGCCTCCAGCTGATGGGAGGTGGAGCCAAGGCTGCAGCAGGAGTGTAGAAGAGGACGGGTGCGCGCGCGCCCTGTTACACTCCCACGCGCGCCCCTGCAGCGTGTGGGTGGAGGCGGCGTGTGCCGCGGAGGAGCAGAGCGGCGCCCGACCAGAGCGTGTAAGGAGCTGGCGGGGAGGGGGCCTGGGTCGAGCGGCAGTACTGGGAGCCGGGCTGACGGGGACCCGCTGTAAGGCACATGTCCCCGGATCCCTTACACACTATTAGTACTTGCTGTAGCACTGGCAGCTTCATTTGTTAGCCGTTAAGTACTGTATTATATTGCCTGTTATTTTAATTGCTCATGTCCTATTGAGCATATGCTGCTCTGTTGCAGCAATCTATGTTAATAGTAGGAATTTCAACATATCTGTGTTGCTAGGATACCTACTTTATTAATTTACTGACTCAGATTTATTTTTAATTTGACATTTATTTTCTCCTTGTGGTTTACTGTATTATCATAACACTGCTCTTCAACTGAGACAATAATTAGTCATTAACAGTAGGATATAGTCTTATGTGTTCACCTTCACAATAGCTATTTCATTCCTACTAAGAAGTAATGCATCTTCCATTTTTCCAAATTCTACTCACAAAAAAATTTCACAGAGGAGTTCTGATTAATTTGTAATTAGGAATTTTGTCCCTATAGCGTAAAACCCTATTTTGATTTTTTGAAGAATGTGTGCGTGTGTGTGTGTATTATTTAATTCTGCCATTTTGTATTTCATCCTTATTTAATGCATGATTAACATCATATGAAGACATTTCTAACATTTTGTACATTTTAAAAACACAACTGAGTTAACATAAACCTTCTTGTTATTAGTCTCATGTCTCTAAAAGTACCATGGAAAATAGCTGAAGCGCTCAAATGCAGGTATATCTCAAAATGATAATAATCCAGACCACTGCACCAGGATACTAACAATTGATATAGTACCTATTATGTCATATAATGGGTACTATCCTCCTGAAGACAGGTGGTGTGTGGTGCAACCCACTCACCATCAGTCTCATTGGCAGGTTCCCTTGAAAAATATACAAGTACTCACATCCTGGTAGGGCAGGCAGGCAGGCTGTGCAGCTACTCAATGCAATACAGGGAAAAGGGAGACCAAAAAGCGCACCAGCACAAACGGAGCAGGAAGAACCCAGGACAAAAAATGATTAAAAGGGCACTTTAATGTGACAATAAATCCCTGAGCTAGAAGACGAAGGTCCCTTATAACCAGATTTTCAAACATTGACCCTTGACATGAGTGGGGTAGAACACAGAACTCCTTTTTAGGCCTGAATTCCATTCAGAAAATGTAGGAATATTAACATCATCAACCGTCTGTTCAGATAAAAGATCATTCATATCTTGCAGGGTACAAAAATCATTAAATGTATGTAAAGCAATAGATACCGGAGGAACAGAGTCGGATGAGGGGACATCACTCTCGGTAGCGTGTGGTGGCCCCCCATCTAAATCCTCATCTCCGGTCGACCTAGTAACATTTGGAATAAAATTGTCAAAAAAACTGAGATCGGCTGAGTCGCTCTGTTATGACGTCATCAGGTTCCGATTTTTGGCGCGAAACGGCCCACAGGCAAGAGGGTATATAATGGATGTTATCACATTGTATTTTATCCTTGAAAAAGAACGCTGTGACGTTCGATACGCGTTGGATGGGTCTTTTGTCACATTAAAGTGCCCTTTTAATCATTTTTTGTCCTGGGTTCTTCCTGCTCCGTTTGTGCTGGTGCGCTTTTTGGTCTCCCTTTTCCCTCTAAAAGTACCAACCTGTTCTAGTTTAATCCATTTCCCTCAAGATTGTGTAATTGGCACTAATATAGTTTTTAAGTATGATTTGTGCAAATATCAGCTAAAGGTTTTATTCAAGTTTCGAGGTTTTCCTCATTATTTTCCTTAAAACAAAAATTGTAATATAAAGAAAGTTTTACAATTATTTAAACTTATTTTGTGTAAACAGTTCTAATACCTCACTTTGAGTTATGCTAATACAGAAGTCATTGTAATATTAAAAAATATACTAGGAAAATCTGTAAATACCTGAAAGTATCCTATTCTCTAACGTCGCTGCGTGAGAATACGTCTCCTGCCACTTGAAATGATTCACCTCCGGAGGCTTCAAACCCACTCTTAAAGTACTGATATCTGGAAAGACAAAATGGCGACGAGCTCGGAGGAGGAAGTAATTGAGTCAGACAACCAGTGAAGCTTTGTCAAAAACTGTTCTCCTGTTTATTAAAGATTTTGAGTCAGGTTATATAGCCATCTTGAGCATAGAAAAAACACAGATATGAGTAACATACTTCCCCTTTAATTCATAGTCTGTCTATCTCAGAAAATGACAGCTAGACGGTTTACGATCTGGGAAGTGGCCTGAGTACAGAGTTTGGAGGCAGTTGAAGGAAATGTCATTCTCCAGGACAGTATATTGTGTAAGACATTCGTAAAAGTCATGCTCAGCATGGCTGGCGACATTTCCTGTTTCTACAGAGCTAAATAAGTCTGAACAAACAGAGTTCAGTTGGCATTAAGTGGGTGAGAGGTCACTTTCTCACATCTGACTTGAAGAGACAATTACGTATGACATTTGGCATTTAGTTAGTTCCTGAGATTTAAAATGTTAGTACATAATGGTTATAGAGAAATGGTTATATGGCAAACAAAATGGAGTCCCCCCTTGATATACACATTATCAATCCCTCCTTTTGTCATAACAATGACAACTTCTAGGATATAGGGGTCTCGTACTGGATTTGAATATTATCATAATAGTGGTACTAGTGTTACCTAATCCTTTTACGCATATGTAGTAAAGAATGCATACTATTATTGTCAATATGCTCAAGAGTAGACACACTTGTATGCATCTGCACCGATTCTTCTGAAATCGTGTCTCTGGTATTTCACGAATTTCAATTCGTGGCTCTACTCTTTCGTTGACTTGATACGTGATGCGTGAATCCATGTTGACGAATCTTCAGTCAGCACGGCTGTATGAGTCACTGCGAGGATCGTGGTTGGAAGTCCGTAGGGAGGTTCTGTTATCCGTCCTTTGGCGGGCAGGCGCTTGACCACGACTTTGTCTCCGGGATGGAAACGATGTGTCAGCTTATCTGAAGGGAGCGGAAGAGAAGAAGAAACATCACCATAGATGCCATTCAATTTCTGTATCAAGTGATAAACATAATTCTCTTGAATTTGTTCTAGGTCTCCAACTTCCTTCGGGCAATACGTACCATGAGCCCAGGGAGTTGGAAACGGCCTCCCCATTAGAATTTCAAAAGGTGACAATTTGGTAGTACTATTCGGGGTCATCCTAATTTCTGCAAGGACTGCGGGAAGGACATCTGGCCCTCTTGAAAAGGTACCATTTGTTCCTTTCCGCAGTTTATCCTTGATCGTGCGATTGGTCCTCTCTACCTGACCTGAAGACTGTGGGTGGTAAGGTATGTGAAACTTCCAATCTATAGCGAGAGTCTTAGCAACTCCTTGAGTCACCTGGGATGTGAAATGTGTTCCTCTATCACTGTTTATTTGAAGAGGACATCCCCACCGGGGAATGATTTCTTTACAGAGTATTTTTACAACAGTCTTTGCGTTTTCGTTCGATGTAGGAAATGCCTCAACCCATTTGCTGAATTGATCTACCATTCCCAGTAGGTATTTCAGCTTTCCCGCAGCTGTTGGCATCTGTGTGAAATCAATCTGTATTTGCTCCATTGGGCCACTAGGTGGTGGTAGATGTTCATGTTTTGCGGGTCGTGTGCCCTGCGTGTTGTTTCTGATGCATGTTAGACATCTGGCTAATTGTGTCTCAACTACCTGATCAATGTCTCTGACTAAGAACAATTCCTTAATCTGATTACCTGTAGCTTTCTTTCCCTTATGCCCAATTCCATGGAAATGTGAGATTAGAATAGGGCTAGCTATTTTAGGAAAACCTATCACTGTGTCCTTAGTCCAAATCCCATTCTCATCCTTGCTCAAACCTTTTTCCTCCCATAGCTCTACATCTTTTTCTTCTGCAAGTTCCTGTAACATTTTAAGATCATAGTCTGGGAGATGGCATGTCATTACCATATTGAGCTGTGTGTCAACAGTGGTGTTGTAGGCTGGAAACATGATCTGTGATTGTGCAGCCTCTTTCGCATAAAAATCAGCAAACTCATTACCTTTGGCCTCATCTGTCTCTCCACCAGCATGTCCTTTACATTTAACAATTGCTAGTTTACTGGGTAGCAACATGGCGTCCAGTAACTGCTCTACCAATGTGGCATGTGATATTCCCTTACCATCAGCACTTACAAAACCACGATTTTTCCATATTACTCCAAAATCGTGTACCACTCCGTATGCATAACGAGAGTCTGTGTAAATGGTTACCGTATTCTGAGATGATGCTTTACATGCTTCTGTCAATGCTACTAATTCTGCTGCTTGAGCTGAAACAAACGGTAACGCTCCAGAACAGATTACTGTGTCTGGTAACCTAACTACTGCAAATCCAGTCAGATATACTCCATCTGAGGGTTTAGAGCATGACCCATCTACAAACAATACATCTCCCTCCTTAAGGGGCGTACTTTCTAAGTCGCTCCTTACTGATGTCGTGTTGTGTATGTTTTGTAGGCAGTCATGATCTTCATTGCCTATGTCAGAGTTGTGCAGTAACAGATTAGACAGAATTTGAGCTGGACCAGTGTGTGGTGGGTGATATTTGACAGTGAGATTTGAGGTAGATGTGAGGATAGTTTCATACCCTGTTCTACGCTGTGCGGTCATGTGCTGTGTAGTGAGGTTCTTAAGGACATGTAGTACCTGGTGTGATGTATGTAAGGTTAGTTTGTGTGACAGCACGATAGTTTGTACTGCTTCTACCAAAATAGCGCATGCAGCTACTTGTCTTAAACATGCCGGGAACCCTTGCACAATCTCCTGCAGTTTCTTAGAATAGAATGCCACCGGTCTATAGCCTGAGCCATGTTCTTGCGCTAGTACGCCAACAATCGCGGTACCTGTCTCGCTGCAAAACAAATTGTTTAATGGTCATAATCAAACCCACATTTTTCCTTGATCTACCCTGATCAAAAAAATATTGCTGCAACAGATCCCACATTTTGGAAACAACACCTGGATCATTCCAGACAAACTCACCCTCTGCGGGTGCAGACCCAGCAGACCCAAGTAGACTAAGGCTGGCCCCTTTACCGGGTGCATCATACTTTTTACTCAAGTATCTGTCAGCCTTAGACCAATCAATGTCAATGTGTCCTGTCAAACAGTCCAAGCAAAATCTAATATCTCCTCCTGTAAATTGATAACCTTGACTTCTCTTCTTTAGGTATTTGATTGCACCACTTGGATTTTTAAAAGGATCCGGGCAGCCTTTAGCCCATGATTCCATTAATGTGGTGTCTACAGAGTGTATCAAAATATCATCTCCTTAAGTCATAAACGGCAATGCTAAATCAACCTCTGCTTCAGCACAATCCTGTGTGTCAGCTTGTTCCCTTATTTGTGATGCCTGCCGTGTTCTAGTTGATATTGGTGGATCCTGTCTTGGAGAATTATACCTTCTGATTTCCTCAGAGAGTTTTATTGAATCAGCTAAAGTGTCAGCTAACAATGCTTCATATTCGTGTTTTTTAGCAGTGCGAATCGCATCTTTTCTAGTAGTGTTTTTAGGTGTGAGAATGGATGATTGCGGTGTTGCAATAACAGGTTTGCTATTATGTGCGGGTGGTGATGTTACTGCAAATGAATCAGTCAATACGTCTTTAAATTCCTTTAATTCCTCAGTCAGTACCCTTACAGAAGCACAGAACTCCTTAACTCTATTATTGCTGGCTCCTGCAGATGACTCAGACGTCACTGAAGCTGCTGAAGCAGTGGTTTCTTTAAGTTTCTTTAAAGGCAATCGGCTAGTGGGTGATGGTATGTCGGAATGAGATGAATCCGAACTAGAATCTTCCCCTTCACTCTCCCTGGAGACAGGGGGTGAAACAGGAGATGAAAATCTTGTGGGGCTTACGACAGTGGGAAGCTGTCTGTTTGGGCTTCCTTTAAAGGACGACATATGAGGCACAGGCTCAGAGAGGTGTGCCACCTCTGATTCTGAAGTGTTTCTCAACTCCACATATGTGGGTTGAGAGGGTTGTGGGCAAATGCCATTACTCTCCTCCCTACGTACGGGTGCAGGAGGTTTGTGGTGATGACTTGCAGCATAGTGTGATAAAGCTGCCAACATGGTAGGATCCAAACTTGGATATAGTGGCACAGGTGTGATAGGAGTATACGGGGGTACTTGTAACATCACACAAGGTGGCGGTGGTGGGGGTAAAACATCTGGAGGTAAAAACTCCTGCGGGGGTGCATTAGGGGCTTGGGAATACACCATTGTAAGGTTATTAGGCGGGGGTGGCCAGATTGGCTCATCAGATTTTGGGTTATCATTTTGTTTTGCCTCATCAATGTGAGGTGCAACTTTTACCCAAATGCGGCCACATAATGCCATATAATGCATGTCCCACTCGGGATCTGGCTGAAACCATAGCCATTCAGGATCTCCACCCAAACATAAGCCTTTTATCATTGTCATGTGAAATGGGGCAAAACTACCTTCCCTCGGGAAAGGGTTGGAAGATTGCATTTTCTCAGACCAGCCAGCCATATTATCCACAAAGGGAATTGTGTAAAAATCTGACGTACATGCACTTACAAAATCTTTAGGTGTTTCTATGTCTGGGTTATATTCTCTGTTAATGATAAGTGTAACAGTCGGTTTCTGCCTAGATATCTTACACGCTGTGTCAACAACCTTCTTGCTAGTTTCCAAACAAGGCAAGCCAACAAGTTTTTATTATACCTGTATGTATGTCCATCTATAGTTTACAGACATAAATACAGGTGCAATAAAAGAGCATGAAAAACAATTGAATCACATTAAAAATCAACATACAATACAACCACTGATTTGTCCTGTAAGTATGTATACCCATAGTGACATACATACATTCAGGCCAAATAAATGGACATAAAAAAAATGGACGTCAGGAAAAAAATGCCAAAAATCTGTAAAAATCTTGCCTTGTTTGGATGTTTATTGGAATTGCAATTTGCTGCTTTGTGTAAAAATGTGTTGCTAATGTACATTTCATTTGTGCAAATGTTTAGTTAAAGGCTGGTTGCTATAGATTATTGTATTGGCTTATTTTTGGAAGATAGATTTATTTTGATGGTTACTTTTACATAGATTATTTTTCAAAATGGTTTGATTGTAGGATTTGAAGTGTGTAATTGAATTGGATTGTAATTGATTGGTGATTGGATTAATTGATGGTAATTTAATTGTCTTGATGCTTTGTTTTTCTTTAATGATTGTATTTGGTTCTTGTTTGGATTCGTGTATTTGATTTTGAGCACTGGTTGACATAGTATACATGATGCAAAGATTAATTGTATCATGTACACATTATCAAATTGAGTGTTTGTATTTTGATTTATTAGATATTGATTTTGCTTGCTGCTGTTTGATATTTGGAGAGATTTGTATTTGGCCATGTACAGTATTTATTTGTATATTGGTTAATCATGCATATACAGTATATATATATATATATATTTATATTTATATTATATTATATAATACATACTGTATATATATTACAGTATATATATATATATATATATATATATATATATATATATATATTTATATTTATATTAATTAATATATATATATATTATAATATATATATATATATATATATATATATATATATATATATATATATATACACATGATGAAGCCACTGTACAAATAAATGAGTGAAGGGGGGTATCGGGTCAGGGTGGCTTAACCCCTTAATGACTGTAGCGGTTAATAACCGCTAAGGTCATTAAGGGGTTAGGAGACATTAGTTTGGCTCTTTTTCTTATTGTGTATATTTTTCAGCACCACAGTGTATGGACGGGGAGGAAGATGCGCATGGCCTTCATCGTGGGTGCCGGACAAGGGTGAGTACAACATGTATTTATTGTGATTAATGTATATTTAATGGGCAAATGCATTATTATCCATATGTGGATAATAGTAATTTTGCCCATTAATGTATAGTATGTGTTAGGGGGCTGGGGGGATGTGTGTGGTATATTGCTATGTTTATTGTGGTCAATTGTCCCCAATAAACATGCTATTATGCCTTAACCCCTTCATTGCCTTAGCGGATTGCCGCTAAGGTAATGAAACTGCTTTAATGTATTTTTATTAATATTGTGCGGTAGCAGGGGACTCCCTGCTCCTGCACACTATTATTAAAATGTACATTAATGCAGCTTCATTACCATAGCGGATAGCCGCTATGGTAATGAATTATTATTTATTGTTATCTGTTTTTTAATACTAGTGTAGATATGCAGGGGGTCTCCTGAGCTGAACCGCATTGGTTTCAGGTCCGAGGACCCCCTACTTCAGGAGTTACAGGCCCCTTTATGGGGTGCCGGTATCCCCTGCACTTTAAAGCTCCCGCGTCACATGACCGGGACATTGAAATTCTGCAGGGGATACCGGCACCCCATAACGGTATCCCCAGTAGGGGGTCCCAGAGGCTGAAACCAATGCGTTCAGCTCAGGAGACCCCCTGCTCATGTATACTACTATTAAAACTCATATTTGTACAGCACGATCGCCTGTAAGAACCGTACATTGAGACGCAGCGTCTCCATGCAGTTCTTACAGGCTGCTTTGTTTATAATAGTTATCGTGCTAAATAACTTTTAGCACGATAACAGGGGGGGAAAAAGGTGATCGCGCGCTATGGCCCTTTTGGCCAAGGCTGGCCGTAAACGCGTCAAACAGCCTTAGCGAATAGCGCTTATGGCTTCAGGCTTTTGCGGCCTAGCGATATACCCCATTTTAGCGCTAGTTAACGTAGTTTAGTCAATCGGCCCCATTGTCTCTAACATTAATTGTATCTTTATTATTATTTGATGTTTATAACATAAATCAATATATATATTATCTATATCTTTCATCTTATATAACCCATATTACTTCAAGGGAAAAGGGGGAATGAGGAAAGGAAAGGGAGGGGTGAGGGGGGAGGTGCAGGGGGTGGGGGAGAAGGAGTTAGGGGAATGAAATGGGAGGATGAAAGATAATGTTCAAAAAAGTATGAATTTGATTTGAACAAATATAACATTTGATATAGAATCCTCGGTTTGAACCATCAAATATGTGCAGACACAGATCTATATTTTGAAGCAGCAAAAACAAAACAGGTTTTGGAGAACCAGTTGGAGGACAATTGTGAAGATTTTTCAGATCTTAAATCCCATTTTTTTAATTGGACAAAAACCTTTCAAATGATGTTAGGATATGGTGGAACATTAGTACACTTGAAAATTATCTAAGGTTGAAACGAATCCCCAGAGGCTTAAGGGTTAAGAAGACACCCACATTCGGATTCCAAGAAGTGGAGATTGAACAAAGATAGAAACATATATTAAACTATTGTTCCTTCAGATTAATGGATTTAATTATATCTTTTAAAAGTAAAGAGAAACAAAATCTTGAAAAGCATATTAAATTGATGCAGCAAAAAATGGAGCAATATGTCACAACAGATTGTTTCAAAGATCTGGAACAGTAACTTTCTACAAACATAAATTAAATGGAGAAAGAAATTATGAATTAAAACAGGGAAAGTTCAAGAGGGATAGAGTAGATTGCGAAAATAATCAATTGTATTCATACAGTAGCAAATACCACTTCTGTAAGAAGGAACTACTCTACTCCCTCTAGGACACAAAATAGGAACATTTAAAATATCCCAACACACAAATACATTTTAAAAAAGAATGTCATTTACCAATTCTGTGAGCGGAGAGTCAGATTTTCAGAGACAGAACTATCTACACACTCTGTATCTTTTCAAACCCCTGGTCTTCTTAAAGAGGATCGCCCCAATACTGACCATGCACATACATCAAAAACTTTTTGGGGACAGAACCCTAGAGAGTTAAGTGAACATTTTAATTTTGGCTACCAACCGCAGTCAAAAAACAGAAAAGGGTCAGGCGGGGGGAGGGGCGGGGGGGAAGAAAAAGAAATAACAGGAAATCAGCCCCAGAAGAGAAAGAAATTCTAAAAGAATCCTTAGAAGTGATTAATATATCAAATATATATATATCTGTCGGATACAGAACTTTCCCTTTTGAATAAAGTGTTGAAATGTGCTCCCAGTATGAACTTTACATTTTTCGAAAAGGTTATTAACTTACATAAGTTTGTACGGAAAATTACCCTCAAAAGTTTTTGGGGGATAAACAGAAACAGGAAGAATAAGTACATTCTGGAAATCTAGAAAATGTCCCAGGAAAGTTTGAAGACACCCTGGAACTTAATGAATTATGTCAACTTCAGGATCTTAACGCACTCCTGGATGATCAGATTGATGATTTTGTACCATCTGCCTTTTTGGGTAGATGGAGTTCGGGCCTAAGAAATAAATCAACTTTTTACCCCACTTTTGATAAAGGTAATCATATATCCACCTTTGAGAAGTTAGTAGAGAGAGATCTGCTCTTACCCTCAGGTGGATCTACATTTGATATTTGCCCATTAAGATATACTTCCCAACAAAGTAATTTAACACAAATTGAAAAAAAAACCATCCTTGCCTCTTTTCAGGCAAACAAATTGTTGGTTATAAAAACTGCAGACAAGGGGAGAGGGGTATCGTAGTGCAGCATAGGAGGGACTATCTTTACGCCAGCTCAGTGACGCTTCCTCCTATGTTGTACTGGGATCTGATCCAACTCTCTTATATCTGAGAGAATTCCAGAGCTTATTGGGGAAGGCAAAATTTTGGGGGCCCTAAGTGATAAGGAGCTGGTTTATCTCTTTAAACCCCATCCAGTGATACCAATATTCCACCATCACCCAAAGATCCACAAGACTTTGATCTCCCCTCCTGGGAGGCCATTTGTCTCTATGTATAGGATCTTTGGGAGATGGTTATCCATATATATTGACTGTTACCTATAGCCTCTAGTTCATGAACTCCCACCCTTTATCCTGGATAGGTGGCATCTCATTAACAAATTGGAAAAGATCATATGGAAAAGACAGTACTTATGGGTCACACTTGATGTGACCTCACTTTATACCATTATAGATCATGTCCAGGGGGTGATGGCTGTCCACTATTTCTTGGAGCGGTACGATCTTTCTTTTTCACAGAGCACTTTTATTTTGGACTCAATTCACCTTTTACTTAAACACAATTATTTTCTGTTTGATGGTATTTTCTATCTCCAGTTACGTGGAACAGCTATGGGCACCAGCTTCGCCTCATCTTTTGCCAACCTCTTTATAGGGTGGTGGGAGCTGTTCCACGTGTTTGGAGATAGAAATCCCTTTAGGCACAATATTATTTTTTATAAACGTTTCATTGATGACCTCATACTTATTTGGGATGGAAATTTAATTTCTCTAAATGTATTAAACACGAATAATTGCAATTTAAAGTTCGCACACACTAAGTTCTCAGCACATGCACTATTTGGTCTTATTAATATATATAGATCTTAATTTACAAGTTCAAACTGATGTACAGTATACACAAAGTTAAATGCACAAAACACTTTTTTTCGAGCGGACAGTTGTCACCCCATAAAAGTGATCGCAAAAGGACAGTTCTTAAGATTAAGAAGAAATTGCTCGAAAGATGATTATTTCGCAATACAATCCAGGAAACTTTACGAAAGGTTCATGGAAAGGGGCTACAGATCTGATGATTTGGATGAGGCTTTGGAACAGGTAAAGCAAATTGATAGAAAATCTACATTGGTGATATCCAAAACAACTAAATTGAAGGATATACAGTAGGTAAAAGGGAATCTCCATTGTTTGGGATGCAATATAGCGCACAAGCAAATTAAATCAGGGCCATACCTAGTAATAAAGCATTGGACATTTTTGAGCTTGATCCAGCTACTGCTGCGCCCGCCTTTAACCTCCTACTTGCCCACATTTATCCGGGCAATATCTCCGTTTATAGCGGAGTTTCCCGCGTGGCGGCCGCATTAATCAGATAAGCGCTAATGGTGCTTATCATTGAAAGCGCCCGCGGCGCGGGAAAACTAAAAAAAAAAAGCAGCGCGCCGCCGCGTTTTTAAAAACCCCGTGGTTGCAGCCGCAGGAGGCTAAAGGCGGCCGCCACTATATACAAAATCTGTTTCAGGAAGGTCCTCAATTTGTTTTAGGAGGGTCAAAACCCTAGCAAACAGCCTCTCACCAAGCCTCATCCAATCAAAAGAATCTTCTGTAGTACAAAACTTGAAAGGTTAATTCTCATGTAACCATTGCAATGTATGTTCTTATATGTTAAACCTGCCTAACTTTGTTTCCGCAGTCACAGGTAAAAGGTTTAAGATCAATTCCTTCATAAATTGTAACACAAAATTTGTGGTATACTTACCTGTGGCTGTGGAAAAAAGTATGTGGGCAGGACAATAAGTCTATTGAAATAAGAATACAGGAGCACATTTGCTTAATGAAAAAAGATGACTTGAATAATCCTGTACCAAAGCATGCCTCATTGTGCACACAGGTTGATGCCAGGAATTGGACTTTTATGGGGACAGAACATGTCCCACCATGGATCAGAGGTGGAAATAGATTAAATAAATAAGATCACAGAGAGATGTTCTGGCCCTTTAAGTTATATACTAAATCCCTACGAGGTCTCAATACGGATTGGAACCTTTGCAATTTTCTCCAAAGTAAGAGGTGTTAGTGGCAATAACCTAAATATTTGACTGATTCTTTGATTTTTTGGTAAAATGTTGTTTGTATCTTTCGAGCAATTTATCCATTACTCATACAAATTTTTAATTATTAGTTTAAATATCTTCCAATTTGTTTAACTTGGCAAATCTTGTAATGATGCTAAATCTTCTGAGAAAGCGTTCAAACAGGGATTCCAGATTTTTTCGAATCTCCCCGTACTGTTATTCATGAATGCTGTCAATGTTTCCATTTCTAAAACATGTCTCACCTTTTCCTGAAAAACCTGATATGATGGTATATTAGTTTGCTTCCATTGAAGTGCTATTGTACATCTAGCTGCTGTCAGCAGATGTGCAATTGATTTGTACGACACATTGGGCACAGGTTTCCCCAGAATCAAAATTACAGGGTCCGATGGTTTAGGTACATCAAACACCCTAGTGATCTCTCTCTTGATTTTACTCCAGAAGGAAACAAACTTTGGACAAGTCCAAAATATATGATATAATGTGCCTCCACAGCCACAATTTCTCCAGCACAGAGTGCTCACTCCTTTAGAAATATGTGCTAATCTATCTTGTGTTAAATAACATCTCATCATAATTTTATACCTACTGTATTTTCTTTAATAATTGTGCAGGTAGACGAGCTCGCCACCGCCTCCCAAATCTGTGACCAATCTTCTATAGGAATCTCTGATCCTATATATTTTTCCCATTGAGACATACAGTATATGAGTGTTTTTCATTTTTGTCAAGAGAGCACAGACTAGAATATATGTTTGATATCAACCCTCTTTGATGCATTTGTGCAGTGCATTTTTCTTCAAATTTAGTTAAATGTGTATTCCCTTGCGAGAAGGATTTTGAAATAATAAAATGCCTGATTTGTGTGTATCTGAAATATTCTGAAAAAGGAATATTATATTTCTTTCGTATTTCTTTGAATGTGTATAATTTCCCCCAAAACATACTGTAGTGCCGACGAGTATTCTAAAACAAATCTGGGGCAATCACCAACAAGACCCAGGTACATGCTAGGAACCTGCTGCAACATTTCAGTGATATTTCTGCAGACAGACTAATGGCCCATCGGATTAACAGTGGGGGTCCCTGGCAGTCCCATTCAAACTGAATGGGACTGCCAGGGACCCCTGCTGTGTTAATCTGATGGGCCATTAGTCTCTGCAGAAATGTCACTGAAATGTTTCAGTTTAAGGCAAGTTTAAGGCAAATTTTAGAATACTCGTCAGCGCACCTGTAACATCTTTAATCCTAATTATTTCTCTTGAAATCTAAATATTGTTTCTACCTGGTATACATCCTGGGGAAAATTCCTCATTCCTCCATAAAAGGGTCATAAGTGAGGGTTGTCCCTTTAATCCCTTTTTTTCTCTCCCACTTATCCCAAATATATAGTGTACATTTAATAACCGTGTGGTTTTACACCTCTTGAGGTTTATTCTTTTTTGGAATCCACAATAATGTGTCAATATTCTGTGTCGAGATCTCATGTGTCTATGCCAGGCCGGCAGATGGCTTCATTGTGCTGCGACAAAATATGGCAAAGATAGCCCACCTTCTGACCTTAATGAATTGAGTGCAGTTATTTTTATTTTCGTTTTTTTCTTTCCCCAGATAAATATATACATTTTGCTTTGCATATCATTTAAAATTTTGGTTGGGATAGTAATTGGAAGACTATGAAACAAATAAAGTAATTTAGGGAGAGAGTTAATCTTTACTGATATTATTCTGCCAATCCATTATATATAATATTTATTCCACTCTTCCAGATCTCTCTTAATTGTCAAAAAGAGTTTTGGGTAGTTGGCCTTATAAAGTTCCGAATATCTAGCAGTCAAGTACAACCCCAGATATTTGATAAAAAATAAGAGCAGTGAAATCAGCCCTGATGCAGTGAGTGTGAATAGTGACACAATATAGGTGACAATAATATATAAAATATACTTTACACTTAAAGTGGAGGCTGCCTAGGTAAAAAGGTTAACACAAACCAATACAAATAATACAAAGAAAGGGGAAACCGGCGCCGCTGAAATATAAAAATATAACCAAATAAAAAGTCCAACACGAATGGAGAGGAGTCCTGGGAAAAGTCTTCAATGAAGTCTCAAGGGGGACAAACAAACATTTAAGACAAAAACAGAAAAGACAAAAGAAAAAAGATCATAGTGTAACTCATAAACAAACAAAAAGCACTGAAAAGATTGGCAAAAAAATAATTACAAATTTAATGCAAATGTAAAATATAAATAAAACAACATACACATGTAAGTGGGCTAGAGACGCTAATATAGCTGTAACATCCAGTAGGAGTAAAATTGGAATCCTACTTACAGCAATGCTGAATAGTTTACAGCAATGCTGAATAGTATAAGCCCGTAGAGCAAATGTCTTTAGATTCAGACCGGAGCCTCTGCAAGGATTGGAAACGGCAGCCTCCAGGGATCCATACTGCCGGAACGACCACTGCTGAGCCACACACAAGCCTTTGGAGTGAGTGGGGGATATCACAGGGGAGAACCGGAGCTGCACGCTGTTGGGGGGATCCCCTCTCCTTTCATGTTGGACTTTATAATTGGTTACATTTTTATTTTTCAGAGGCGCCGGTGTCCCCTTTTTTTCCCAGATATTTGATACTATCTTTTCCCCATTTAAAGTTGAAATTTAGTTTCAATAATTTTAGAATCCCTGTCTCTACACCTACAGTAACACCAACGCCTCTGATTTTATGTTGTTTATTTTAGAATTTGAGAAAAAATGGAATGTTGAAATCTCCTCAAATAGATTATGAAAAGATGTCAGCGGTTTAGTGAGTGTTAGTAAAATATAATCTGTGTAAAAAGCTATTTTATACTCTTTAGACTGTTTAGTCAAACCGTTGATATTTTTATTAATCTGAATTTTGTTTGCTAAAGGCTCTAGACGCAAATAATAACGGTGACAATGGACAACCTTGTCAGGTCCCATTATTTTCAGTATATTAATTACACCAGAGCTGATCCCGGCCACCTTTAACGTTGCCCCTTGTTGGTTATAGAGGGCTTTAATACAATTTAGTATATATATATATATATATATATATATATATATATATATAAAAATCTAATGTTTATTATTCAATAGAGAATCAAATAAAAAAACAGTAATTCAAAAATACGTCTCTTCTTTCAAGTTAATAATCTTCTTTTATTTTATTGTTTTCTTATTTTGACCCGGCTGGCTGTTCTTAGCCATCTTGTTCTGTAAAAAATAGAGACAATATTACATTTTGACATGCACGCCACCAAGATTAATAATCACATTTTACTTAAAGAAAACCTGCTATTTGGGGGGCTTTGGGAGAAAAGGCATGCGTGTCATGGCATTACTGCACGTGTGTCATAACAGAAATTGGAAACAAATAAATGTACTATTGCACGTTACAAAATCTAGATATCCCATAAGTTCAACTAAGACAGGGCCCGCGCAACAGGAACTATCAGTGCTGTCAATGATGTCAAATGCAACTTAACTATATGCAAGCATATGAGTTTTTCAGAAGTATGTTAGAAATCACTTCCTGCTACATGCCTCCCCCCTCTCCCCCTCCCCCCTCTTTCCCCCCTCCCCCCACTTTCCCCCCCCTTGCCCCCATCGCCCCCTATTTCCCCCCCTATCCCCCCTCCCCTCTTACTGCCCCTCCCGCCCTCCCCCTTCTTTCCCCCCTCCCCCCCTCTGTCCCCCCTCCCCTCCTCTTTCCCCCCCTCTCCCCCTCTTTCCCCCCTCCCCCCCATCCCCCCCTCTTTCCCCCCTCCCTCCTCCCCTCCCCTCTCCTCTCCTCCCACTCCTCCCTCCTCCCCACCTCTTCCCCCCCTTTCCCCCCCTCCCTCTCTTTCCCCCCTCCCCCCTCTCCCCCTTCCCCCCTCTTTCCCGCCTCCTCCTCATTCCCCCCTCCCCTTTCCTCCCCCTCTCCCCCTCTTTCACCCCCTTCCCCCCTCTTTCCCCCCTCCCCCCATCCTCTCCCCCCCTCCTCTCCCCCCCTCCCTCCCTCTTTCCCCCTCTCCCCCCTCTTCCCCCCCTTCTTTCCCCCCATCCCTCCTCCCCTCCCCGCTCCTCCACCCTCCCCTCTTACTCCCCCTCCTACTCTCCCCCCTCTCCTACTCCCCCTCCCCTCTCCCCCACCCCCCCTCCTTCCTCCTACCCCCTCCTTCCTCCTACCCCCTCCTTCCACCCCCTCCCTCCCTTCCTGCCCCCTCCCCATCCCTCCCCCCTCCAACCCGGTCCCCCCCCCCACCAGGGGCTACTAACTATGTCGCCGAAATATTGAAGTGTAGCCCGCTATACTGTTGTTTTAGTCTCTACCATTCATAATGACACAAGCTATTAGATATTGCATCTGACTGATAACCATAATATATATTTGAAATGTGTACCAAAGATAACAGAACAATGTATGCTTTTACACTGTGCGCCCCAAGGCCAATTTCAGAACCCACCCTTCAACATTATACACCTTGTCTCGGAAAGGACTGAATCCCCCCCACTCCCCTCCTCCTCCCCCCCTTTCCTCTCCCCCCCACCAGAGGCTACTAACCACAACGCTGAAAATTTGAAGTGCAACCGCACTCATTGTTGCTGTTGTTTCTGCTACTATTACTGTCACAAGATGTTAAATATCGCATTTGTCTGATAACTGCAATATGTATTTGAAGGATATGCCAGGGATCACGGAACAACATATGTCTCTTCACTATGTGTCCCAAAGCTGAACATAAACCTCCCCCCCCCTCTAGCACTGCACACTCAACTCAGTCTAAATAAGGACTAAATCCCTTTCCTCCCCACCCACCCCTACTTCTCTTCCCCCCTCCCACCCCTCCTCCTCTCCCCCCCTCTTCCCCACCTCCTCCTTCCCGCCCTTCCCCTCTTCCCCACCCCTCCCCACCAGAGGCTAACTACAACGCTGAAAATTTGAAGTTCAACCACACTCATTGTTGCTGTTGTTTCAGCTATCCTCACCAACACAAGATGTTAGATATCGCATTTGCTTGATAACTACAATATGTATTTGAAGGATGTACCAGGGATCACAGGACAATATAGGTTTCTTCACTATGTGTCCCAAGGCTGAACATAAACCTCCCCCCCGTCTAGCACCGCACACTCAACTCAGTCTAAATAAGGACTAAACCCCTCTACTCCCCACCCCCCCTACTTCTCTTCCCCCCTCCCACCCCCCACCCCTCCTCCTCTCCCCCCCTCTTCCCCCCCTCCTCCTTCCTGCCCTTCCCCTCTTCCCACCCCTCCCCACCAGAGGCTAACTACCACACTGAAAATTTGAAGTGCAACCCATTCTCATTGTTGCTGTTGTTTCAGCTATTCTCCCCAACACAAGATGTTAGATATCGTGTCATGCCCCTGTCACTTTGACCCTATCAGTACCATTCGAAAAAACTACATCCTATTCTTGGAGACTAAACGACTCCTTACTGAACTATCCTGAGATAGAGAAGGAGATTAGAACCTCACTTAAGGACTACTTCTTTTTTAATTCGGGATCAGTCTCTTCCCCAGCATTCCTATGGGAGGCCCATAAGGCAGCAATTAGGGGCAAATTCGTCTCTATTGCGTCCCATAGGAAAAAAGTCAGAAAGAAGCTGATCAAAGAACTTACAGACAATATTCTTACGCTGGAACAAGCCCACAAAACTAACCCCTCAAAGAGAATCTATAAAGCTCTAACTACAGCCAGGCTCAAACTTAAACAAGCCCAGCTAGAAGATGTTGAGAAGGCCCTCAAATGGACTAATCAACAATACTACGATAAGGGTAACAAGGCCGACAGACTTTTGGCTAGCAGACTGAGAGGAATACAAAAGAGATCCCAGATAACGGTGATCAAGAATAGATCTGGTGAGATACAATATAGTGATAACAAAATAGCAGCAGAGTTTACTAAATATTATACTGAACTATATAACCTAAGATCCAAAAATGGCCGACCTGAATCAATAGCATCCGAATCTATAAAAAAATACCTATAGACAATTGCCACCTCCCTACATTAACAGAGGAGGAAAACACAGCCCTCAACGCTGAGATTTCAAAAGAGGAACTGGAAGAGGCGGTCAAAGTGCTAAAACTCTCTAAGTCCCCTGGTCCTGACGGTTTCACCAATGTCTATTACAAGAGATTCTTGCCTATACTATCCACGCATCTACTAAAAATGTTCAACCACTTTATGGAGGGGAACCCAATCCCCACCTCAATGTCTCTCGCTAACCTAGCCATCATCCATAAGGAAGGTAGAGACCCAATGCAATGTGGAAGCTATCGTCCAATCTCCCTTCTCAACAAAGACCTTAAACTATATAGCAAAATAATTGCAAATCAAACTAAACCCTATCTTACCGAGACTTATAAACATTGACCAAGTAGGATTCGTCGCGGGCAGACAAGCCTTAGACAACACTCGTAAGATAATTAATGACATAGACCATGTCCACCTCACTGGAACCGAAGCATTACTCCTAAGCTTAGATGCAGAGAAGGCGTTCGATAGAATCGATTGGCTATTTCTAGACCACACACTGCGTAAATTTGGCTTTAAAGACGCATACTTAGAAGGGGTCCGTAGACTCTACCAAGACCCGTCAGCAATGGTAAAATTACCAGGGGGCAGTAATCAGAGATTTGGTATCAAAAATGGCACGAGACAGGGATGCCCCTTGTCCCCTCTCACCTTTGCACTAACTATAGAACCCCTGGCATCCACAATTCGAAATAATGTAGTCATCCAAGGAATAGAAATTGGACACACGAAATATAAGATATCCCTGTTCGCGGACGATACCATCTTAACGCTCACCAAACCCCAAATATCCCTTCCCAGTCTCCAAAAAGAACTCCTAGACTTCGAAAGAATATCAGGATACAAAATTAATAGTGACAAATCCGAAGCGTTGAATCTAAAGCTAAATTTTAATTACCGATGGAGCTCCTCTTGTATCAAATATTTGGGAGTAAAGATATCGAGGAACTACCAATCCCTATATCAACATAATTACCCGGCTCTATTTCGGAAAATTAAACAGGACCTGGATAAATGGGGAGGGTACCAAATATCATGGATCGGGAGAATGATCTCAGTGAAAATGAATAAACTCCCCAGATTATTATATTACTTCCAGACTCTCCCGGTCCACATCCCTGGCTCAGAATTGAAGAATATCCAAAAACTAATTTTTAATTTTATTTGGCAGGGTAAAAAACCCAGGATCGCCAGGGCAGTTCTACTTGCTTCAACGGGGAGAGGGGGTCTTGGAGTCCCAGATATTACAAGATACTACCAAGCAACCAAGCTGCGACAGGTAGTAGTCTGGAATGCAGACCCAGGCCAATATTGCTGGCTGGACATAGAAACGCAATACGCTGGCACGCCTTCTCTACCAGCATGCCTTTGGTCCCTGAGCAGGGAAGATATGCAGAATAGTAAGTTCAAATTAGGTCCAATGAGATACACATGGGAGACCTGGACGAAATGCAAACTCAAATTCAAGCTCACGGCCCCTAAATCTCAACTCATCCCAATTATTAAAACCCCAAAATTTTCACCTGGCTGTGAGCACAGGCAATTTGACCAATTCACGGTTAAAAATATCAGGGCGGTTGCCGACTTCCTGAGCTTAGGGCAGTTCCTGAGTTATCAAAGATTACAAAACAAATATGAAATAGTAGGATTGAACGTTTTCAAATACCTTCAAATTCGACACTTTATTCAAACACTATCCTCAACATTGGAATTTCCCCCTCTCACTGGGTTTGAACGGCTGTGCAAGGAAACAGCCCACCAACAAGGTCTTATAACACAAATCTATGCAGAATTGGAGAGGGCGGCAGACGCTCCCATCCATGACTACATGCTTCATTGGGCAGTAGAATTGAATATAGTTATAGACCGAGAGGACTGGGAAAGTATTTGGGAATCAGCCTCAGGAACTTTCATATGTACCACAATCAAGGAAAATATTTACAAAATACTGTTTCGCTGGTATCTTACCCCAGTCAGAATAAATCAAATTTACCCTCTGGCCTCCGATCTATGCTGGAGAGGCTGCGGTCAAAAGGGAGACATGGCCCATATCTGGTGGCCATGCCCGGAAATTCAGAAATATTGGGAAACCATACAAAATATAATAAAAGAGGTCACAGGCCTCACAATACCCATTGACCCGCTGACCTACTTATTGGCCAGGCCAATAGAGAACATTGAACGACCAATAGGAAAATTAATCTCCTTCATTCTCAAGGCGGCTAGATGTGCGGTGGCCGCCTCATGGAAGAAGGTGTCTCCCCCCCCTAAGCAAACAGTAAAGAAAAGAATACAAGAGGTAATGGGTAATGGAGAAGCTAACAGCCTTTCTGAAAAGGACAACGGTATCCTTCTATAAAATATGGGAACCATGGCTGACCCAAACAGCAGATTAAACCTTGCCTACCCCTAAGAAGCAATAGATGAGACATGAAAGAAACCCAACACCGGAAACTGAGAACGGAACCAATCCCCCCCTCTTTTTCTCCCTCTCTCTTTCTGTTTCCACCCTCACGCTAGCCCTGTCGACCTAAGGAGAAGGGTCGGGGGAGCGTTGAGACTTTCTCTGTTAACGCAAAAAGATAAACCCTGTATTAGGCCAAGATATTTCTGTAATAATGTATATTGTATCAATGCCTAATAAAAAAATTTGAAACAAGAAATCTAGATATTTTGGGAGGGTTGGCGTTGGGTATTGGGTATGGAGTGCAGTTACTTACCAAGTGAATTTTTATTGTGAAATTATGTAAACATGTAGTACTCCCCATAGCCATTGGGGTTCCAGATAAGTACCCTCAATATCTCAAAAAGGCATTTATGTTGTCTTTTACGGATTTTACAATAAGTGCGTTCAGAGTGTGATGAGTTCTGATTTCGTCCATTATATTTTTGCGTAAATTCAAAGGGAGCACTTTCTTGCCCAGCTTGCCATCATAACTAACTCGTTTGAACCACTGAAGGTACAGCACCAAAATTGACATGGTGTTTCAGAATGAGAAAGGCAAATTTGGCCACCTTTCCATTGCATCTGTTTAAGTATTTCTCCCATATGCTGCGAGGGAGGTCATTTAGTGTGATGTCTGGGATCACGATCAGCTGCTTGTCTCCATAAAATAAATCCCACCTGATCTGGGTTGATTATTCTAGGTAGCAGTTTATTTAATCTTATTGCAATAATTTTACTATAAATTTTAATATCGGTATTTATCAGCGAGATGGGTCTATAATTACTACAGTAATTATGGTCCCTACCTGGTTTTGGGATCACAGAGATTTGTGCTCTTAACATGGAGGAGGGAATTTCTTTACCCTTCATAAAAGTGTTAAAAAATGTGTTTTGAATGTTTTATATTAACTATTTGAGAGTCCGTCTTGGCCAGGAGTTTTTATATTCTTAAATCCCTTAATCACTGCCAGTATCTCTTCTTGTGAATTTTCTGCATTTAGTAAAGCCCTATCCTCATCTTTCAAAGTTGGTAATTGACATTAGTCTAAATAAGTGTCTAATTGTTGTTTGAATATATCCGGGTTTTGTTTATGTTTATTTTGTAAATTATACAAAGATGAGTAGTATGCTATAAATTCCTCTTCTATTATCTTTGGGTCAAATTACATTTCTCCATTTCTCATTTTAATTGATTTAATAGTGGAGGAAATTTGAATCTTTCTCAATTTCTGAGCTAGAAGTCTGTCCGCTTTATTACCATTTTGGTAGAACAACTGTTTGGTCCATTTTAAAGGTTTTTCTGCTTTGGTAATTTGCTAAATTCTCAAATCTCCCCTTATTTTAAGCAATTATTCATAGCTGAATCTGTGTTTTTTTTTTTAATCTGTGTTTTTTTTTGTATATATATATCGTCAGCTTTTGCTAATTCTATTTAACATTTAGGGCCTCATGCAGTAAGCAGCGATAAACCACGTATCGCCAGCTTATTGCCAAAAAGGCCTACAGCAATCCAGTAAACCCCGATAAACCAGCGATAAAAGCAAAAATTGCCGGTTTCTTTTTGCCGAGAAAAAAATCCGCCAAACGCGTGGCGATATGCCACATATCACCACTTATCGCCAGTTTCTCAAACTCGCTCAATTCTAGTAGCCCCGATCAGCTTATCGAGGCTGATCGCTGCTCTAGAATTGAAATATCCTCTCCAAACCGTCCCCCCAGAAAAAGTTGGCAAGAAGGTGGTTAGAAGCTGCCGATAAGCGGCAAGACGGGACTTAGAAATTTATTTTTTATTTTTCCTGCATCGGATTTATGCCGGGAGATTCTGGAGCTGATGTCCATTAATATCACCACTGGAGACCCTGGCATGAATCTGATGAATGAAAATGGCATTTACAGGCAACTTCATTACCGTAGCAGCTAATCACTAAGGCAATGAAGGGGTTAACCAACAAGTGCCATGCTTATTGTGGGTAGCAGGGGTGGGTGAAGGTGGTATTTGGCCCTTGGTGGGTGTTTAGGCCTTGCGGGTGGACTTAACCCCTTTGTTACCTTAGCCATTAATACCGCTAAGTTAATGAAGGGGTTAACCCTTCCCGCTACCCACCTGGAAGGCCTAAAAACCCATCCATGGGGCTACTACCCACTTTACCCATCCCGCTACCCAGAATAAACAAAAATACACACAACAGCCCTATTACCCACCTCCTAGGCCACCAATAACCATTACAATGTGTAATAAACATCAATACACAACCCACCCACCCCTTGTGCCCCCACATAAAACCATTATTTATTTTATTGTAAACAGAATTAATACCGGCGAGGTCCCCGGGTGGTCCCCGTCGGCGTCAGGGGGTCCTTGAGTGGTCCCTGTCGATCCCCGCTGGCCTGCGGTACCATTCGTGTTGTAAAAAAAAATAAAGATGGCCTACATTTCAATAAATACACCTCCCTCCCAAACACATACAGTACAGTAATGTGCAAACTAACTATTATCCAGATATGGATAATAGATAATTTGCCCATTATTAAACAAAACATAAGCCAGCATAAAGTAAATAAAACCGTTCTACTTACCCCTGCCATTATGAAGGGTGTCCTCATCAGCATACTGCAGTGCCATGGCCTCCGATGCCAGCAAAAATACATTCAAAAATACAATCTAATGGCGCCTAACCCCTTAATCACCTTAGCAGTTAGTAACCGCTATAGTCATTAAGGGGTTAATCCACCCTGCCCCGCTACCCACCCGGGAGGCCTAACCACTCACCCCAGACCTACTATACCACCCTGTACCCATTGATTGGCTTAATAGTACCTCATACCCATACAATTTGGGCATGATAAGCTACTGTAGCAGCCAATGGTCACCCTAACACAAAAGCATGAATGTCAAAAATACACAATAATAAAACATATGCAACAAGCACCTAAACCCCCAGAAACAGAAATTTAAAGCACAAGACAACCAAGCAATTACCTAAATAAAACCACTAGCCAGTCAATTAAAGAAATAAAATCACTAGGCAATCAATAATATAATTAAAACCACTAAGCAATAAATTACATAAATCATAACACTAGCCAAACAACACATTTAATACATAAAAGCAGTAACCAACACAACAATTAATTAATACAACCACTAGGCAACACATAAATCAAAACCAGTAGCCAACAAAATATATCATTAAATAAAAAGCCTAACAAATCTGTCAAAAAAACAATAAACAAGCCATCACAATTCAAAACAATGTAATCTAAACAAAAAACAGAAACAGAGACAGTCAATAGAAGAAATGCATTTGGCAAAAAATGTATTGGCTACCACGGTATTCATCTGTTCCCTAAACAGGCACAGATTAATACATTAGCAGTCAATGGGCAATGAAAAATAAAAAATCTAATAAACACCAATACACAACCCACCCACCCTCTGTTCCCCCACATAAAACCAATACTTTTTTTTTACACACACGATTAATGCCCCAGGCTGGCGGGGGTCCCCGGGTTGTCCCGATTGGTGTCTGCAGGCCACGGGTGCCCAAGGATGTTTGGTGGCCTTTGGGTGGTGCCTGATAGGCACCTTGGGCCTCCATGTGGTCCCCGTGGGTGTCTGGGGTTGGCTGGGTCATCCCCACGGGTGTCTGTGGGCCCTCGGGTCCACAGCTGTGGGGCCCCTGGTTATTACCTGCAGATGTCCATGGGTCCTCAGGTTGTCACTGTGGGCATCAGGTGTTGTCCCCGTGGGTCACCGCTGGCCTGCGGTACCAATCCTGTATTTAAATAAATAAACATGGCCTACATTTAAATCAATACAGCTCCCCACGCTCCCCAAACACATACAGTACAGTAATGAGCAAAATAACTATTATCCAGATATGGATAATAGATTATTTCCCATTATTAAACACAACATTAGCCAGGCAGCATAACTAAAGTAAATAAAACACATTACCAATATACGTGTAAAATACATAAAAGTAAGCATTTGTCAAAACAACCATTGTTTGTCCCTGTATGTATGTATGTATGTATGTATATCCATAAAGAGACATACATAAAAACAGTGGCAATGAATGGGCTTAAAAAAAACCCAATAAAAATAAAATTTTAAAAACCTGTAAAATAAAAATAACATACATTCAATATTTTTCCTTACCTTTAGATGTCTTCACCCTCCGATTCCTGTGGTCACCATATGTTCTCGAAACAATCCACGATCCGGAACAGCAACAGCCCACAGGTAAAAAAATCCAAAGTCCTTTTCTTCTTTCTTTCTTTTCTTCTGTAAATTGTGATCCATTTTCGTCACTTTCAGGGTCTTCTTATAATGCATGCATCAATACTTTATTTGCATTTACTGTTACTATCCCGAGAGCTGTTACTATTTATTCCTCTATGTACACTATTACCATGTGGGGAAGAAATCTATATAGCCATTTATATTTATTGTGCTGTTGGATATTAACACACACATTTCCAGCCAGCTCTAACACGCTGTTGGATATTATCTTTATCTCTAGTCGCATGTAGAGTACCTTATTTTCAATATGCATTTGTTCCCTTTTGAAGTACACATTAGGCTACATCATTTGTTACAAATGCATTTACAGATATAAAAACAAAATAAAATATGTATGCTCTTTTGTTTTTACTTATGACTAATTACACTTTAGAATTAAGTATAATAAATACAATACAGTATTGATGCATTTAAATTTAAGACTGACTCCAATCCGTATATATAGTATTAATGAATTCTATTGGTTATGTTATATACTGACCATATAAGTAAAACAATTATAGTCTCTCTTAGTTCATGATTTTATTTGTAAGTCTCAGCTTATGTGATGTTTTCATTTATTTTAATCAATTTAGAGGCCTATGCAGAGAGCTGCGAGAACGCCAATCTCATAATTTTTTAGCGAAATATGGCTATAGCAAGTTAGTAAATGGCGAGATGAGTAAAAAGCGCCATTTTTTTTGTTTTGTTTTAAAAACTTGCCGCACGGGTGGCGAGAAGCAATATCTCGCCAGTTTTAAAAAGGGCTGTATGCAGGAAGCCCCGATCAACATCTCGCCGCTGATCGTTCCATTAAAATGGAGAGATATTCTCCAAATAGCTCCGCCAATAAAAGTTGGCAAGAAGCTGGAGCTGAGCGGTGAGAGGGACCAGAAAAAAAAAATCATCCCCTTTCCTGGCTCGGATTGATGCCGGGGGGCTCCAGAGCTAATACCCAGGAATATCAGCACCGGAGCCCCCCGGCATGCATCCGAGGCAGGAAAAATGCATGTGCAGCCCACTTCATTACCTTAGCGGGTAACCGCTAAGGCAATGAAGCGGTTAACCCACCGTGCCCGCTTTATTGTGTGTAGCGTTGGTGGGTGAAGGGGGTATGTGGCCCTTGGTGTGAGTTTACGGCTTGCGGGGGGGTTGCGGGTGCACTTAACCCCTCAAGGACCGTAGCACTTAATACCGCTACGGTCATGAAGGGGTTAAGCCATCCCGCTACCCCCCCCGCAAGCCCTAAACAAACCACCGTTGGGGCTAATAGCCCCGTTCACCCACCCCCACTACCCACAATGAAAAATAATCACACACAGCAGCCCCACACTAAATTAATAAATGTTAAAGAATAAATAAATAAATGAATATATATATATATATTGTATATACTGTATATATATATATATATATATATACTGTATATATATATATATATATATATATATATATATATATATATATATATAATTACAACACCTATAACCCCTACCATACACATATATGCACATCAATGATACTATAGACCGGCGGGGGCCCTCGGGTGTTACCCGCAGGCCTGCAGTACCAATTATGTGCCCCCCCCCAAATTAATGAATGAACACATACATACTTTTAAAGAAATACCCCCCCCCCACCCTAACACATTGAAGTATAGTTATGGCCACAATTACTATTATCCACAAAGTGATAATAGTGAATGTGCCCATTTTAAATACATTAACAGCAATAAATACATTAAATAAATATAGTACTCACCCATGTCCGGCAGCAACGATGAAGGCCATCCTCATCTTCATCCTGCCCATGCCCCCTCCGCTGCAACAAAACATACACAAGAATGAAAACATCCTAAGTAATGTCCCCTAACCCCTTAATCACCATAGCGGTTATTAACCGCTACAGTCATTAAGGGGTTAACCCACCCTCACCCACCACTCGGGACCCCTACATACCCTCCCACACTAACCCCCCATCCCCGTGAGGCCTAACCTCCCTCACCCAGTACCCACAAGGGAGGCCTACCCACATACCGTTTGGGAACACACACCCCCCCCACCCCCAGTACCCACAATAAAAACAATACAGTGACCCACAATAAACAGCATTATATTTAATAAATACATTACCCACCCCCTGTGCCCCCCCATAAATAAAAGATTTATCCTTTTACATACAGGGTTCATAACGCAGCCGCACGCGAGTCCCCGGTGGGCTGGCGGGGCACCTGGACAGACCTACAGGGTACCAGCAGCCCTTTTCAAACAGGTTCTGGAGGCCTGCTGGTGGGTCCCGCCAGCACCATGGCCCCCAGTTGGTCTCCTTGGGTCACCGTGGTCCACAATTGTGTTCCCACGGTAGGCCCAAGGATGTCTGGGAGCCCCAGGTCAGACCCACAGGTGTCTGCAGGGCCTCGGGTGGTTCCCAAGGGGGTCTGGGGAACTCACAAGTGCTCACTACGGGTCCGTGGTGCCCCCACAGAAGTGGGACCACACATCTTCATCCCCGCACCTACGGGTCGGCGGTGCCCCCACAGAAGTGGGACCACACAGCTTTATCCCCGCAGACTACGGGTCCACGGTGCCCCCACAGATGTGAGGCCACCGCTTCATCCCCGCATGTGTCACCCATGGAACCACCAGCCTGGTACCCGTGAGATACCCGAGGAAACCACAGGTGGTCTCCAGAGGTCTCACGCAGAACCACGGAACAAACCCTGAATGTAAAAAAAATAAACCTGGCCGATAAATTCAATACATTCCTTCCCCCCCCCCCCAACACCTACAGTACAATAATGTGCAAAATAACTATTTTCCAGATAGGGATAATAGATTATTTGCCCATTATTAAAAACATTAACTAGCATATTCAAATAAATTAAGTACTACTGACCTTATCAACAAGAAGTCTCAATCGCCAGCAACATCTTTGTCTTGCCCACAAAAAACATAGCCAATACAAATGCCAATACATTGCAATTACATTGAGATATCAACTAACCCCTTAAATACCATTTCGAAAAATAACTGACAAGGTAATTAAGGGGTTAAGCCACAGTGGGCCGATACCCACCCTTCACCCATGAATGTGTACATTGCCTTCATCATGCAAATATATATATATATATATATATATAAAATATATAGATATATATATATACAGAGAGAGAGACATATATATATGACACTAGCGAACTCTCTTCCCATGAGCGCTAAAGGCCATGTCTGTACATACTGTGCTATATGTATGCACACACAGCTGTCTCTCACACATACCAATACTCCTTATTTTTCCATCCATATACACCAATAGGGACCACATAGTATCCACACACACTATTAGTTGTGCTACAAACTCTCACATTTCCACACCCACCCACACCATTTATATCCCTCTCACTCCACACACACCTTGTGTAGAGCACTGTTTATACTGTGGGCTCTCCATTCATTTTTATTCACACTGATACACGTACACACTCTTTCTTCACTTGCTTTCAGTTACCCTTTGACACCTCTAGCCATAAAACACATCCACACCGGGGGAAGGACAAGCACAGATAACATTCCAAGAGACACTGTTTTTAAGTTATCCTTGCTTCATTCATTGTAACATCGCCGGAAGAAGAGATCAGTGTATCTCGAAAGCTCGCACAAATAAAAGTATTTCGTTAGCCACAGAACGGTATCATCTATTTATTTTTTGATTATTGAAGCTCGGCTAACACGGTACTGATACCTCTACATGTATATATATATTTATATATATATACACACATATGATGAATCAATATACAAATAAATGTAGAAGGGTTATCAAAAACATTCAGTACTCAAAATAACAGTTCTCCATTAATACACACTACAATACAAGTAATTTCCTGTCATAATCCTAACTGATATTACAATCAAAAAGATAAAATGGCAATCAAAAACCTCTAATCACAATCAACACATTGCATTAACATTGAATATATGATGCATACAATCTATGCACCATATACATTCTGCTAATGAATGTTAACAATAACATTTCAATCCAAATACAGATAACTCCAAACAAATATACTATTGTAACCAATCCGGTAAACATAAATCAATTACCATTCAATAATGACATCCCTAAACAATTAACATTGCATCCCTAAACAATTGACATTCAATCCCTAACAATTAAACAATTAACTAATTCAAACCTGCAACTCAGCAATGTAGGCTCTGAAAATATATAAGTACCAAGAAGCATAAACAATTAACAACGAAGGCTACCCCTGACCTCTAAAACAACATACAATAGCAACATTTACATCTATGTAATTTTGAAAGACTTTAAACACACATTTAAGCATACATGCATAGTCAAAATAATTAAAAACACAGCAAAACAAGGTTTTAAAACACTATCATTTCTTACCCTGTATGTATATATATCTCTAGACATACATACATACATACAGTGGCAATAAATTATACAGTATACCACTGATAATTAAATAAACATGTAAAGAACAGAATTAAAAAAAATTAACTAGTTGAATTAAATACATTTCTTTACTTCACTTACCATTACTTGCCCCCACCGACTCCCGTTGAACACCTTACTCACGTACAAAATCACCAGACACAGGAACCCATAAAATAACAAACCATAAAAAAATAAACATTAATCTAAAAATCCAAATCAATCCACGGGTCTTCTACTTGTAATCCATCTTCATCTGTATTCTTCTTTCTTTTACCTTCTTCCGGGGTCTTCTACGAGCAGGCTTGTATACTGTGGCAGTGTTGGTTACTGATTTACATAAACCTAAGTGGCAGAGTACATATCAGTACATCCCTCACAAATTTGTAAGTATGTGAATAACCACTTATGCAATAGCATATTTTCAGATCACACGCCACAACATCACATTAGCCTAATTTGATAGGCTTTGTATATATTATCAATACCTATATGCACGTAGCCATACTACATTAGTAGATGATTATTGGATGTCACATGAGAATATAGAGGCATACAATTACTATTGCTCTATATAAGGACTACTTACTCATTAGCCACACAGCACGGGGATTTTAACAATGTATATGTGTTTTTAACATTTTCTATGTAGAATTAATAACATTTTATTATTTTTGATTTCCGCGGTGATACTGGGCAACTTACCAGTTTTTTTGTAGTAATGACTACAGGGCGATTTTCAGTCCACTTTAGACTTTCCAGGATTGAGTGCTCAATAGAGGGGGAACCTTTCTGATCGCCTTTGATCAAAACATTTAAATAATATTGTGCAGGATCAGGGGGTCCCCTGAGCTTTGATTTGTGGCTCAGAGACCCCCTGCTCACTGTACAATATTATTACAAATACATTGATGCTGCTTCGTTACCGTAGCACATAGCCGCTAAGGTAAGGAACGACTGTTTATTGATATGTGTGTTTTATTTATACTGTAGATGTGCAGAGGGTCTCCGGAGCTGAAGTGCTTTAGTTTTAGGTCTGGGGACCCCCTGCTTCCCGAGATACAGGCCCCTTTAGGGGGTGCCGGTATCCCTCTGCTTGGTTTACATGCCGCGGTCACGTGATCGTGACCTTTAAATGCAGAGGGATACCGGCACCTCATAAAGGGGTCTGTATCTCGGGGAGCAGGGGGGCCCCGGACCTGAAACCAACACGGTTCAGCTCCGGAGACCCCCTGCACATCTACACTATCAATAAAAATGGTTTTTCAACAATTTTTAATGTGCCGATGTTTGCGCAGAGAGAGCAGCGGATCTCTCTCTGCTGCAGACATAACTCGCCAGGGGACGGCTTCTCGGCAGTTTCTGGCCAGGCAGCCATCTCGCCACCGCTTAATTGCCATTATTTCAAATGGTGGTGGCGCATTCGCCAGGGATTCGGCCCACCCTGCATACAGCGAGGTTAACACGCCAAAAACCTGGCGAATTGAAACCCTGGCGAATGCAATTTTTCGGCCCTTTCTGCATAGGCCCCTTAATGTGTTATCACTGCTATGCCACATTCAGCTGTGTCGGATGTGGTTTTCTTAATTATTCAGCATATATTAAGGTGCTCATTTCTTGTTGGTCCATACTCCTTGAAAAAGCGCAACATTTGTGTGAAACGCGTGGGAGGACCACTCTGTCACGGATACCACTTTCCTTTGTTCTAAATAAAGCCTTTTTCATTTTTTGCACTTACTGGTACCCTTTCGTTTGATTTTTCCATTTGTGGACGACCTGGTAATGGTTTGAGTTCCCTGATTACTGCTACAATCACCGCTGTTATCTGGATGATATCCTGATTTTCTTGGATAATCTTCAGGATCATCAAAAACATGTCCTGGAATGTCTTCGTAGACATAAATTATATATACAACGTGTGTGTGTGTGTTGTCTTTAAAAGACATGTATGCAATTTGGGTCTATCATCTTCTCTGAAGTATGGATCCTAGTAAGACTCAGGCTGTGGTGGAATGGCCTATTCCAAAGTTTTGAACATGAACAAACCATTCTGCTCAAGAAATATTTCCTTGGTGTCACCTTTTCTCCTGAGCTTCTCTCACATATTAAGGGAGTCTATTCCCATGAACCACCCCTATGCAATCCCCAATAGAATGTCAATCTAGTCATGAAAATTGTGGAACAATAAAAAAAACTTAAAACAACTTTATTGACAACAACATTTAAACAAGGAAACAGGAGTTGCCAAATTCTTCCATATAGCTTCTACTATCTTGATATTGAAATAAAGTAGCTTGAAAATGTCAACACACCATCCCTGGACAAAATAAAAACAAAATATCAAAATTAAGCATAGCTTCTTTAGAAAGATTGCCTTTCAACACACGACACCACATTATAATAAAACAGTCTATATACAGTAGCATAATTGTGTATGGAGATTGATTAGGAATACCTAAGGCATTGTAGCATAGAAGAATCATCAAACATTAACTAACTATATTATAAATGTAATAAATTACTAGAGAATAATAAGATTTATTACATAATTCTATAGATAACACTATGAAATGCTAATATAGTGATGATTATACATATAAGTAATAAGTGCAAATTCATGAATCAAATTTGAATTATTCCAAACCTATTTTGAATACATTTTCAACTTATTTTAAGCTTATTTTAAGCTTTTTACAAGAGCTTTGGCACAAATTCTCCTTTTATGAATATGTTTATAGTAAAAAAATACATGATATATTAACCGTAAGTCGGAATTTAGAAAGAAAAAACCCTTATATTTAGGGACAAGATGTTTGAACATTGGACCGTAGAGAAATGTAAAACTCAAGATATGGCAATAAACTAATCCTGGAGTAAAATAAAAAATATGAAGCAAACCTAGAAAGAACAGTATGGGTGGCGGGGGGGTGGTGGGTGGAATGAAGGCAGGATTATACTAATATATTAACACAATCTATGAATGAAGTATAGAATAATAAAACTACAGATCATAAAAAATTACTGAGACCCTGGTCTGAATTGAGTCCTCTGGGCATTCTAGTTCGCAAAGTAAAAATCCAGTACATTTCTCTACGGTCCAGTTTGTAACCCTATTTCCACCTCTAATTAATGGTGGGACCATTTGATGCCCCTACACATAAATTTCTGGAGGTTACCCTGCGGACATTGTGACACATGTTTACATACCGGATGATTTAAATCACCCTTTTTAATGAGCCTAAAGTGTAACTTGTATCCTCTGTTTTAGAGGTCTTATCGTCCTACTTATGTATTGCTTCCCACAGCCACAGGTCAGAAGGTACACCACAAATTTGGTATCACAATTATTGATTGATCCAATGCGAAAGCTTCTGCCCATGACTGTGGAAGCAAAACATGGGAAGCCTTGCATATTAATAAAAATACTGCAATGACCACAAAGAAAAAAAATAATTTGGTTTATTAGTACAACTATTTACTTGGTCTGACAAAAAAAGGTTGGGTGAAAGACTGTTCGCCAGGGTCATATGTGAGTGAGTGTAACAGGGACTTATCATGGTTTGAGAGAAAATGCCTCTAAATCCAGCAGTGTGCTGGTTAATTGCACACAGGCAATCAACCAGACTCCACCTGGCTGATCAGTACTTTTAGAAAAGCCTGATGTGAGAAACCGTAGAGGTATTCCTTAGTTCACATTTGGGCTGACATAGTAAAGCAGAGAAGCCTCCATACAGACACTGTCTTGAGCACAAAGGTGTGCTGAGCAAGACACCTAGATACCCAGAAACCTATATTTCGTAGACACAGAGGACACACGAACCTGCCAGAGACTGACATGGAGGACCACCTGGTTAAGGTACTTTCTGAGACTTTGGGGTGATATGCTGGTAATGGGAATATCAATCCAGACCTGCAGATAGGGTCTGGGAAAGTAAGTGAGCCCTTACAAAGGGATAGTGGTTTGTTATTTTGTTATTTTTTGTATATTTTGCCTGGATAAAGGAACAGACTCAATAAAGCCAAGATATAATTGCACCCAAATCGGTCTACATTATATGTACCTTTGCACACACTTCTTACATATGGTGTGATAAGTGGGATGAGAGGTGGCCCCTGAATTTCAAAGGGGCCCGGAGACTGTCTGTGAATTTGTTATGCTTTTGCCTGCATAAGTTCCTGCAAACAGCCTAAGAAAACAAAACAATCAAGTGCAGAAGTGACCAGAATTAAAGGGCTACACATCAAGGCAGGAAAACTAAACTGCACTGGAGAAAGCCACAATGCCACAGTTTGACTGGGAGGACTGCGGCAGATGGTGACCCACACAAGGGACTGATGCTGTGACCAGAGTCTACCCCACCACTTGTGAAAAAAAAACCCCTGGGAATTAAAATGGCCACTCAGCTGAAGTAAAATACAGACTCTGCCAGAATGGGCAAGAAATTGTGTTCCTGGTGTAAAGAGCCCAGCCACATATACCAGTGTCCCTTCAGACCTTATTCGGATGATGAGGATGATCCCTATGTGGCCCCAGAAAAAGGGCAGCAGCCAGAGGAATATTTTTTTTCAATGTGCCAAGGAACTGCAGAAGCAAGCAATGCGCTGTGGTAACAAGGAAAATGCAGAAGTTTTTCTTAGTGAGTGCACATCCAGTATCACTGATGAGAAAGAATTTGTGCACAGTACTACTGATGTCTCAGAATCTGCCAAAGTAAAGAAGAAAAAGTCTACAGAAACGCCTGTGAGAGCTACAAACTCTGCATGCAAAGTCTGCCCACCTGTTGGACTACCAGCTGGGGTTCTAGCAAATACAGTGAAAACAGCTGCAATAGCGCCTTCCAAGGTCAGGGAAAAAAATATACAGCTGATAGGCCCAAAATGGAGGACAAGATGTGGTGTTCCAGTAATGAACCCTACCCCATGGAAGAGTGGCCCTTCTGGTCCTATGAGGATACGGATAAGGATGAAGATATCTCTTATGGGCAACCCGAACCGAGTCACCCACAAAACACCCCAAGAATGGTGGAGGTGCCTAAACACGGTACGCACAAAACAAACAGGTCTCTATGACCCAGAATATTCCTGCCAGCTAACACAACTGCAAGAAAAACCTGGTGGATACAGTGAAGCTTCTGAAATTTCAAATAAAGATGGAGACCCCTTGACCCACCCTGAAGATGCACTGCAGGCTGCAAGGCATAACTGTGATCTGCTCTGTAAATGATTGAAACAGGAGATGGAAGCTAATGTCAACCTAGAGAGTGATCTGTTCTCAATCGCCTTTGACTGTGGGACAGTGATGAACACGGAGCATCGCTTACGTAGTGACTTAGAGAACTGGATGACTGAGCTGAAGACAGCAAACATTACTATTACCGCCATGGATGAAAGCGGAGCCATTCTGATAGAATGATTGCTAATCTGAAACAAGAGTATGAGGAAACACTGAAAGAGATTACAGTCTCCCAGCAAGAGGTTCGCAATTGCCATAGAGAGGTGGAAGTCTCTCAGAATGAGAAAGTATGTTGTATAGGTCGCACTACTTAATGTATTAAATATATTCAGGATATAAGTACGTTGTGGGTGCTGGGGAACAATGAAGAGGCCCCTAATCTCTCCTAAGGACATATAGAACACAAAAAGTGTTCCCCGCACTCCAAATGAATACAATATAATTAAGGTACTTGAAATGCTGATATGTATTAATGAGCAAAAGTGAAGAACATGAATTGACAGTGTGCAAAAAAACACAAATCACATAAAATGAACAGGAGGGGGAGGGATGGTGAGGGAAGGGGGAAATCACTAAAAAGTGAGGGATATGATAAAGAAATCCCTAACAGGGAAGGAAGTGGGTGGGAAGTATATTGATTCTTTTGTATTCATTCGGAGTGCAAAAAACACTTTTTGTGTTCTCTCAGAATGCGGTTCATACTCTCCGCATAAAACTGAATGCCTCACACCAGGAGGTCAACAGTATCCTGACAGAGGTGGACATATCACAGAATGAGATTCATACTCTCCGCATAGAACTGGATGCCTCACAACAAGAGATCAACAGTTGCTGCACAGAACTGGAAGTCTCTTAAAAGGAACTTCACAGTCTCGCTCAGGAGTTGGACATCTCTCAAAAAGCTGTCTACAGTCTAAGTAGGATCTTAAAGTCTCTCAGATGGAGCTTCACACCCTCAAACTGGAGATAGAAGTCTCACGCCAGGAGACCGGGAGTCTCAATTCAGAAGTGCGTAAATGGAGGGAGGACTACAAGGAGGCCCTGAATATTATAGAGACTGTAAAAAGAGAAAATACAAGGCTGAAAGAAGAAAATTCTGATTTGACTGACCACGTCACTGAAAAGAATGAAAAGATGTACAAGCATCAAAAAATAAAGAAACTTTGGAAGATGAAAAGTTAGAAGTATTGGAGTAGCGTATACATGCAGAGCATATATTGCAGAGCCAGCTGCAAGAGCTGCGTGCACATCTACAGAATGCCAAAGAGAAGCAGCAAATTCTGCAAGAAGAAAATCTGCACATTGCAAAAGAAGTACAAGTGCTGCAGCAATGTCTAAGAACCAAGTATGTCCTTGCAGAACAGCATGAGGATCTGAAGGCTACTTTGAGCATCACCAGAGCATCGCTGGAGGCCAAGGTTAGAGGCTAGGTGACTCTGTATGAGAGGGAGCACGAGAAGGTCCAGAAACTAGAGCAACAGATGGAGAAGCAGAGCAGCTGTTCCATCCCCAAAAGTCAGTACGCCCAGGAGAAATAGGTGTGGAAATCGCAAGCAGCTATGAGGCCAAGATGGCAGATGACCGCAAATTGCTGGACAATGAGAAGGCCCTGCTGCAGATGGAGCTGGACAACGTCTGGGAGGAGCACCGGTAGCTGCAGATCAGAAATAGAGAAAAGGAAACAGATTTAAGCCTTGCTCTGAGTAAACGGAGATTTGGAATCGCAACTCAATTCCAAAGAAGCTGGACTGGCAACTGCTTTCAGTGGAAAAAGAAGTGCAGATGGATAGCTTCAAGAGCTGAAAACTCAAATAGCTATTCTTGAATGTTCTTTAAGTGAAACCATGAAATGGCACGAGTCTAGGATAGTAGAAATAGATTCTGAACATCAGACAGAATTCAAATGTAAGCTGGCAGAGGCTTTGCAAGACCCGAGCAAGGGTTACAAAGGATGGACATTTAGTGCTAAATTGGAGTCCATGGAAAAGATGGCAAGAGAAAGCTATTTGCATATAGGCTCTGCGATTGTCACCATACAGTCTGTCTACAAACAAAGGATCGCCCGACGCATGGGAAAATACGTGACCAAGTGATCAGAAGAAAGACTGCTTGGGAAAAGTCCTCCTTGAGCAACTGAAGAGTGCTGAGCTCAAGCACCTTCTTGAGTAGATATTACTGACCTGGGAAAGGACTCCAATCCCAGTGGGACTGAGGGTTCTCGTTCTCCACCCACGCTCATTCGAGCTGCTGGGATATATCTAGTGAGAGTGGAAGGATGGGCTTTGGCCGTGGTAAGCCCGAGCTACCCACAAGTAGGGGAGGTATGTAACAGGGACTTATAACGATTTGAGAAAAACTGCCTCTAAATCCAGCAGTGTGCTGGTTAATTGCACACAAGCAATCAACCAGACTCCATTGGCAGTTTAGGACTTTTAGAAAAGCTTGATGTGAGAAACAGGAGAGGGATTCCTTATCTCACATTTGGGCTAACATAGGAAAGCAGAGAAGCCTGCACACAGAAACTGTCTTGAGCACAAAGGTGTGCTTAGATCAAGATACCCAGACACCCAGAGACCTATATTTCCTGGACACAGAGGACCCTGGAACCTGCCAGAGACTGACATGGAAGGCCACCTGCTTAAAGTACTTCCTGAGACTTTGGGGTGATATGCCGGTAATGGAAATATCTATCCAGTCCTGCAAATAGGGTCTGGGGAAGTAAGTTAGCCCTTTCAAAGGGATAGGGGTTTGTTATTTTGTTGTTGTTATATGTTTTGCCTGGATAAAGGAGCATGCTCAATAATGCCAAGATATAATTGCACCCAAATCGGTCTCCATTATATGTACCTCTGCACACATCTCTTACAGTGAGATAGTACCCTCATACTCCACTTACCCTCTGAATATTTGTGCACTGTTGCACTATGTTTGTCACTTTTTAAAAAATATTTCATACTGCAGTACATTTGAGGAACTCTTCGTGCTCTGATGTCTACTAGCAACAAAGAACCTATGCCTGAAGATTCACACTAGGAAGCTTGATCCCTTCAAAATTTCTTCCCAAGTAGACATGGTCACCTTCCATTTGCAACTCCCCGACTGAATAGAAATCCATCAGGTATTTCCTGCCTTGTTGCTGAAGCCTTCCTAGGAGAATACTATTCCTGTGTACATTACTCTTAATCCTGACCCTGTTTAGGTTGGTGGCGAGGATGAGTTTCTTTTTGAGCTAATCTTGGACTCCAGGATATCGTGAGGTCAACTGCAGAACCTGATACAGTGGATGGACTATGGTCCCAAGTAGAGTTCTTGGACTGGGGAAAATATTCATGATCCACAGCTAGTCAGGGCCTTTCACAAAAAATATCCTGCAAAGCCTATAAAGGGATCACCCAGAGGATTTTCCTTTAAAAAAGAGTGATGTCAGGAGTGCCTTTGACTTGTCCTGAACTCTGGTCTCTCTCGCTTCCAGCCTAGAGTTCTCCCAGTCTGCCACTGTGACTGCCATGAATCTTCTGCCATTCCTGCAGAGAACACTCTGAGCTTTCTAGTTTCCTAATATATGGCACCTATCCTTTAATCTAAGTCAGGCCTTTATAAGACGTCAACTTCCTGCTTCCTGTGACTGTTTATTGCGGTTCTCCATGTAAACAAGCTCACTTCCTCTTAATGTTGTTTGTTGTTTCTTGGTACAAGCCCTATTTCAGACCTCTACTTTGTTGCTCCGCTGATGCCTTTGACCCCAGCTTGATCCTGACCATAGCTACCTGCTTACCACCTGCCCTGAACTCTACCTATTTCCTGATTATCACTTCCTGCTTGCTAGCCCATTCAAGCAACTGGACTTTAGCCTTGCAGCCATTCCCCCATGACAGGTTTCTATCAGGAGGAGGGAGTTCATCTCTTTGCGATAGCTCTGGATATGATTTTGCTGTATGGATTAAAGAAGGCTTTGCTATTGGTGGTTGCAGCAAGGCAAGTTTGAAGAGACAAATGGCCTTGTTGTTGTAGGGGTGAAGACTTGTCAATTTTTGCACACGTGGGTGTTTGGAGGAATGTTGATGGGGTTCGATGGAGTTGGTCTTTGGTCTGGGCCAGGTGAAGCCTGAGGGTGTCCTCGTATAAAGGACCACTGGGGTTTTACACAAAGAGTACTCACTGTTTCAGGAGCAGCGGTGAACATGTTAAGGTTCACAGGTTTGGACTACTTGCTGATGGGGTCCAGGGATGTTGTACATGATTAATTGTTATGGTTAATAAAACTCTGTGTCCATGTAAACTCAAGTTAAGGTACCTGTGCTTATTGGGGTTTATAGGTTACACAAAAGTTCAGAGGAATCAGAGTACATAGGTCATGATTAATGACGTGTAGTGTACGAAACAACTAATGATGACAAATGTGCTTATATTAAAATGACAACAATCAGACATTCTGTAATGAAAGGAAAGAGTGAGAGTGCCTGTCACGGGAGACCAGGTATTTACACCTTTATATCGGGATCATATCACTGAGCAAAACCAAATGATAAAACAAATTGTCATTTATTCCATTGAAACAGATGTACACACAGTGGATTACAAAATACAAGAGAAAGGCACACTTACTGTGGGTCTGGGGGGGGGGGAAACTAGAGTTTCCTAGCTTCCACAGTCCATTAAACAAAGTTTGAAGTTGACCGGGACTTCCAAAAAGTTCTGGGACTCATGAAGTTCCTGATGCCACCACTGTTCTGATCCGGAGACACCGGAATCCCTTGACCGGCAGATAGCACCAAACATCCTGGTACTCTTTTCCGCTTAAAGTTCCAGCCGCGACCGCTGCGTTCTCTTCTTAGAACTTGGACCAGAAAAGTGCCTTGAAATTTGTGAAACCGGGTCGCGTCTATTTTGGTGATTTCAAATTTGTCTCTGCTGTCTTGGCACTCAAACCTTAGATAATCTCAACACCGGATTGGCTGCAGGGTTTCATATAGTATTTTGGAGTTCATTTACCAAATACTACAGCCAATCCCAGCATTGGAACTTTACAACCAGCAAATTAGATGCCGGATAGTCTTCTGAAGCCGGGCAAGCGGATCTTCTGAATGAAACAAGGGCATACATGAGTTTGCCACCTTATCCACTTGTCATGCAGAAGCCATCCGCTGGCTTAGGTGCCTCCAGGTCTGGGAAGGCGAATACTAGCCGGAACGACTTGTATTGATCCCAGGACGTGGGTACTTCACCTACCCCTCCTGCCCTTCCCTGATCTTCACACCTCCGGCAGCATCTGTGGCTTTCAAATCCAGACCCTGAGTAGACACAGTGGCACCACAGTTTGGTAGCCATCTGGCTCACTGAGAATACCAGCTTTGAAACTCCCAGCTTATTTTACAGTGCACAAGCATAATACATTTTAAACATACCAGTTTAATGAAATATACTTTTAAACTTTTATCCTGTCTAAGTCTTTTGGCTATGAGGGGTAGAGTGGGACTCTATACTTTTATTCCCACTAGCCATATCCCCCACACACTGCAAACCTGACTTAGACCTCATAGCCTGCTGGGATATTACACATTTATGAAACACAAAATATTTTTCACCATATTTCTTGTAAGTCCCAAAGTAGAATGAAAAGATGCTTAGGTTCATTTCCAGAGCTGTAGCTCATTCCCTTAATAAAACCCAAACTCAGTTAGAACTAAAAAAAAACGCGTAGGTTCATTCTCAGAGCTGTTTCAAATTCCTTTAGTGAAAATAGGATTTAGGTTTCATTAAAAACTCTCGCAACCTTATATATGGTTGAAGTAACCCCCAGAACTTCTATACTGGTTTGGGGGAACCTGGGCATATACTGGGGACTCATTCACTAATTTACTCACTAACTTAGGGACCCTTGATTGTACCCTGGATACACATATCCCTATGCCCCCATTTACCTTTCTGGTCTGCTGAAGCAGGGAAACCTGGCGGTGAGTCGCGTAACTGTTTTCAAGGGATGATTTTGACCGGGGTGATGTGTCTATATTGTCCCAGGGAATCTGACCTGATTCCCAGATACATTTTTGGGGTGGCCAGCAACTCTGGACCCTGGCTACGTATACACAATCTGACAACACTTTTACCGCTAACCCCCCCCCCCCCACCCCCCTTTTGAATCTCATAGCCTCTCAATCTCCACTGGTTAGCACTCCTGGAAAGGTAAAATACACATATATTTTTATTGTCCTACAATCGTATGCATTTCATATAGGACAGACAGGTTCAAGAGCTGAAACTCTAAAACCCTATATATGGATCAGAGGTAACCAGCCGGGCAAAATACCTTTATTGATGGCCTGGTTTCCCCCTCACCGTCAAAGTGCCAAAGGGAACACAATAGTCAAGAGCAAGGAGGGATACAATAGAAGACATTATTATTCTATAATTGTGAAAATTTGATCTAGAAACAGGAAGGAGATTTCCTTAGCCCACAACTGGACTGACCAGAGGAAAAGATGTCTTGATGCACAAAGAAGGACTGTATGCTGACAGCAAGGTAAGGGGACAAGACCTCTATACCTGGAAATGACCCAGGAGAGCAGAAAGGCCTTCTCCTACAGCTACACGAACAGATAAGAGACTTTCTTGTTTCTTGTTGGACTGTTGAATATATATATATATATATATATATATATATATATATACTGCTGCGGCCGAGTTTATTCGAGCATTTGCCCGTTCTCGGCCGCAGCAGTAACCTGGCGCGCGCCGGAGGGTGCCGGGCGCGCGCCAAAGCAGCGGAAGAGCGCCCTCTGATCGGGGCGCTCTCCCTCCCGCTGCCGGGTCCGCCGGGTCCCCCGGAACACCCTGCCGCCATCCCCCACATCGCGGGACACCAGGGCTCCCTCGGGGAGCCCTGGACGCGCGTGCAGGGGGCGCTGACACCCGATGACGCGTGACCGCGCATCGGTGACGCGCGGCACGCCGAGGGAGTGGGGCTAGCAAGCCGGGGCATCCCCCGGCTTGCGGAACTAGCCCTGCTCGGATTAAACGTGTCGGTAGTGTATATATATATATATATATATATATATATATACAGTGGTTGACAAATCACCAAAAAATCTACTCGCCACACAAAAAAATCTACTCGCCACCTAGTACCAAACGTGTGCTGCTTGGGCCAATATTTACTCGCCCGGGGGTTAAATCCACTGCCCGGGGCGAGCAAATGTATAGGTTTGTCGAACACTGTATATATATATATATATATATATAGGAGTGGTAATTGGCTTAGTTAATATAGTCTCCAAAGCGGAGTAGGCCTTTATTTTGTTTATTTTTAATGCTTTGCCGTGTTAAAGGAACAGGCACAATAAAGCCTTATTTTAGTTTAACCTGAAAAATGGTCATTGAATACCTCTGCACACATCTCCTACAGTATCCATTATATTTTTACCTTATTACACAATATTTTTTCTATCGTAAGTCTATTGAATATCATTATTAATACGAAATAATATATTATCTCCTATATATTTTAGTTAAATTGACCTGAGAATGTTGTTAAAGTCTGTCGACTGCAAAACTACAGAAAAATGGTGAAACTTAACATTCCAATTATTCTTTATTCTTCTTTTTATTGCAGCAATAGTACATTTAGGTAGGAAAAAATAATAATTTGCAAACCAAATGTTAATTAATCTATTTCGGGTATTAGATTATCCCTTATATAAATGTCATCAATGAGTTGATATAATTGCCTCATGCGCAGTGCACTAATTAAGGTATCTGGAATGATCATTAACATGCTTTTTTCTTTTCCATTAATAGTGTTACTTAGAATGAGCTGACTGCTAACATCACTGTGCTGTCTATTAAATAAAAATAATTCACATTTAATGTTAATTTTTAACATTCAAATAGACCACTAACATTACTAGTATATGCTGTGTACAGCACAGTTCATAAGATACTGTTTTAATATAACCAGGGCATTGCTAAAGGGGGCAATATACTGTACTACTCAATACACAGCAATTTGTTGTTGTCTCCTCTCTAAATTAAGGCATGGATATTTATATATGTCTATTAAGTAAGGACATTTGAATATACGTTTCTTTAATTGTTACATTATCTACTGTAATTGGTACTATAATTTCCAAATGAGGCTGTCTATTTACAGTGTATGTGTGATAATATATTTCTTCTGCATTTTTGTATTACCACAGTTTAAGCAGGGAATTCATGTACTGTACAATAAAGTACTGTACATTGACAACCCAACTCATCAAAATCTGAGACACTGTAGTGTACTAATACATCTTAGATCACATTAAGCAATTAGCTAAACTAACATTATTAATTAACAACTTCCTCACAATCAGATATAGCAATATGCAAAACTATTCGTGAGATTAAAAGATGCCACTACTACAATGGACAAATTTGTGCTTTTACTGAAGTCCTGGAAAAACACATTCAATGTAATGGCCTCAGGGACAATAAGATGGTTACTAATGAGCCATTATTGCACACAGAAACAGAGCAGACAATTTTTCAATCTGCAGAGTTATTCAAATGTGGTATATTGCATAGAAAGGGGCGATATCAATATAAAATCAATACTATCAACTTTATTAAATAAAACATTTTATTTGTTTCAGTGCACTGCAGAGTGCTTATACTCAAATTTGTTCTTGAGAAGTTTACATTGGTTGCCGGTTGTGATACTCCTTTTAAATTAACATGACACATTTTCATATATGTATACACTGTAGTTTACATACAGTAAACGTAACTCTGAAAGGAAGACAAGTGAATTTGTACAACTAGTGTATATCCTTGGAGAACTACCAGGTTAGTCTATTAAATGTATCACAACATCAATACACCCACCAACAGTAAAGTACCACTGTGGCGTTATTTTCAATTCTCAAAGGATCTACATTAGTTACAGCTATGTAGATAGAATATAAACAGACAGCACCACCTAATATATCCTAAATACAGAGTAGAATAACTCTTAAACAATAGGTGCAAAGGGACCTAGGGGAATCCCTTATATCCCCTAATGATAAATACTACAAACAAAAAGAGGGCAGTCCCCACACTCAAAAAGGTATGAAAAACTAGTACAAGAGAAATCTGAAACAATGCAATAATGTATTGTCTTATCGACAAAGCATACAATGTGTCACACAGTATATATAGCACAAAACATCTACACAATAAGCTGTATGATGATATGTAGTTAACACACAGAGAAATTCTAGTGGCTTAAAAAGAAAAAATCCACCAAAGTAGAGAACATACATAGCACAAAAAAACAACTACGCATGAACAAAACCAATAACTACAAAAGAAAGTAAAGTCACAAAAAGAAATAAAGTGAAGGGGAAACAAAACTAATTAAGCTAAAGGCCAAACAATGTAAGGAAAACAGGGAGAGAGAAACAACACTCAAAATCAAAAACAAAAAAAACGAAGTAAACAACTAAACACAAAAGAGAATGTGTCAGTGGGGCAACGTTTCAGGGGTATCACCTTTCTTCAGGCCTGTTCCCACAAAGTAAATATAGGTGCAACTGCCGGATGTTGACAGCATTATGTGAGAAAACCCAGGCAATTCACCGAAAATTCTGCGAGATGGTCCACAGCAGGCTTTAATTGATCATCGGATTAACACAGCGAGCGGTCACAGAGTTTGAATAGGACTCGCGCTGTGTGAATCCTACTGGGTTTCACCTGTCTGTAAGAGATGGGCAGTAAGAGAGAGACTGAATCAGTCACTCTATCTGCACGCCTATAACAGGCGATCTAGGGGCTTTTATTTTAATAATACAGTATTGTAGCAGGGGGTCTCCATAGCTGAACCACAT
>NC_134483.1:471789511-471852011 GCF_040206685.1 Ascaphus truei | reverse complement strand
CTGTCCACTGCCCCCCCTCTCCTGTCCACTGCCCCCCCTCTCCTGTCCACTGCCCCCCTCTCCTGTCCACAGCCCCCCCTCCTGTCCACTGCCCCCCCTCTCCTGTCCACTGCCCCCCTCTCCTGTCCACTGCCCCCCTCTCCTGTCCACTGCCCCCCCTCCTGTCCACTGCCCCCCCTCTCCTGTCCACTGCCCCCCTCTCCTGTCCACTGCCCCCCTCTCCTGTCCATTGCCCCCCCTCTCCTGTCCACTGCCCCCCCCCTCCTGTCCACTGCCCCCCCTCTCCTGTCCACTGCCCCCCCTCTCCTGTCCACTGCCCCCCCTCCTGTCCACTGCCCCCCCTCCTGTCCACTGCCCCCCCTCCTCCTGTACACTGCCCCCCCCTCCTGTCCACAGCCCCCCCCTCCTGTCCACAGCCCCCCCCTCCTGTCCACAGCCCCCCCCCCCTCCTGTCCACAGCCCCACCCCTCCTGTCCACTGCCCCCCCTCTCCTGTCCACTGCCCCCCCTCTCCTGTCCACTGCCCCCCTCTCCTGTCCACAGCCCCCCCTCCTGTCCACTGCCCCCCCTCTCCTGTCCACTGCCCCCCTCTCCTGTCCACTGCCCCCCTCTCCTGTCCATTGCCCCCCCTCTCCTGTCCACTGCCCCCCCCCTCCTGTCCACTGCCCCCCCTCTCCTGTCCACTGCCCCCCCCTCCTGTCCACTGCCCCCCCTCTCCTGTCCACTGCCCCCCCCTCCTGTCCACTGCCCCCCCTCTCCTGTCCACTGCCCCCCCCTCCTGTCCACTGCCCCCCCCTCCTGTCCACTGCCCCCCCTCTCCTGTCCACTGCCCCCCCCCTCCTGTCCACTGCCCCCCCCCTCCTGTCCACTGCCCCCCCCTCCTGTCCACTGCCCCCCCCTCCTGTCCACTGCCCCCCCCTCCTGTCCACTGTCCACCCCCTCCTGTCCACTGTCCACTGCCCCCCCCTCCTGTCCACTGTCCACCCCCTCCTGTCCACTGTCCACTGCCCCCCCTCCTGTCCACTGCCCCCCCTCCTGTCCACTGCCCCCCCCTCCTGTCCACTGCCCCCCCCTCCTGTCCACTGCCCCCCCCTCCTGTCCACTGCCCCCCCCTCCTGTCCACTGCCCCCCCCTCCTGTACACTGCCCCCCCCTCCTGTACACTGCCCCCCCCTCCTGTCCACTGCCCCCCCCTCCTGTCCACTGCCCCCCCCCTCCTGTCCACTGCCCCCCCCTCCTGTCCACTGCCCCCCCCCTCCTGTCCACTGCCCCCCCCTCCTGTCCACTGCCCCCCCCTCCTGTCCACTGCCCCCCCCCCTCCTGTCCACTGCCCCCCCCCCTCCTGTCCACTGCTCCCCCCTCCTGTCCACTGCCCCCCCCCTCCTGTCCACTGCTCCCCCTCCTGTCCACTGCCCCCCCTCCTGTCCACTGCATCCCCCTCCTGTCCACTGCATCCCCCTCCTGTCCATTTCCCCCCCCTTCCTGTCCACTGCCCCCCTTCCTGTCCACTGCCCCCCTTCCTGTCCACTGCCCCCCTTCCTGTCCACTGCCCCCCCTCCCCCCTTCCCACCGCCTCCCCTCCCCCTTCCCACCGCCTCCCCTCCCTCTTCCCACCGCCTCCCCTCCCCCTTCCCACCGCCTCCCCCCCCTTCCCACCGCCTCCCCTCCCTCTTCCCACCGCCTCCCCTCCCCCTTCCCACCGCCTCCCCCCCCCTTCCCACCGCCTCCCCCCCCTTCCCACCGCCTCCCCCCCCCCTTCCCACCGCCTCCCCTCCCCCCTTCCCACCGCCCCCCCCCCCGCACCGCCCCCCCCACCGCCCCCCCCATTCCCACCGCCCCCCCCCACCGCCCCCCCCATTCCCACCGCCCCCCCCTTCCCACCGCCCCCCCCCTTCCCACCGCCCCTTCCCACCGCCCCCCCCCCTTCCCACCGCCCCCCCCCTTCCCACCGCCCCCCCTTCCTTCCCACCGCCTCCCTTCCCACCGCCTCCCCACCCCCTTCCCACCGCCTCCCCACCCCCTTCCCACCGCCCCTCCACCCCCTTCCCACCGCCCCTCCTTCCCACCGCCTCCCCCCCCTTCCCGCCGCCTCCCCCCCCTTCCCCCTCCACTCCCCTTTCCCCCCCCTCCGTTCCCCTTTCCCCCCCCTCCGCTCCCCTTTCCCCCCCCTCCGCTCCCCTTTCCCCCCCCTCCGCTCCCCTTTCCCCCCCCTCCGCTCCCCTTTCCCCCCCTCCGCTCCCCTTTCCCCCCCTCCGCTCCCCTTTCCCCTCCTCCGCTCCCCTTTCCCCCCCTCCGCTCCCCTTTCCCCTCCCTCTGCTCCCCTCCACCCCCCTCCACCCCCCCCTCCGCTCCCCTCCCCCCCCCTCCCCTCCCCTCCGCTCCCCTTTCCCCCCCTCCGCTCCCCTTTCCCCCCCTCCGCTCCCCTTTCCCCCCCTCCGCTCCCCTTTCCCCCCCTCCGCTCCCCTTTCCCCCCCTCCGCTCCCCTTTCCCCCCCCTCCGCTCCCCTTTCCCCTCCCTCCGCTCCCCTCCACCCCCCCTCCGCTCCCCTCCACCCCCCCCCCTCCCCTCCCCTCCACCCCTGCACCCCCCTCCCCTCCACCCCCTCCCCTCCACCCCCCTCCCCTCCACCCCTGCACCCCCCTCCCCTCCACCCCCCTCCCCTCCCACCCCCTCCCCTCCACCCCTGCACAGACACCCGCCACACTCGACACATACCTGCCGCCACACACACCTGCTGCCTCCCGCCCCTACGCACCGACATCACTGTCCCACCGCCTCACACCCTAGCAGGACCCCCACGCACAGACAGCACTCACAACCCACGCACCACCCGCCGCCTCACACCCTAGCATGACCCCCACTCACAGACAGCACTCACAACCCACGCGCCACCCGCCGCCTCACACCCTAGCAGGACCCCCACTCACAGACAGCACTCACAACCCACGCGCCACCCGCCGCCTCACACCCTAGCAGGACCCACACTCACAGACAGCACTCACAACCCACGCACCACCCGCCGCCTCACACCCTAGCAGGACCCCCACTCGCAGACAGCACTCACAACCCACGCGCCACCCGCCGCCTCACACCCTAGCAGGACACACGCCTCACATTTTTACATCACTTATGGCACCAAAATATACATTGTACTGTGGTGTGGTTACAATAAACCATTTTTATACAACATCGTATTACATTTTCTTCCATCTTTCTTTTCAATATTATTATCCAACCTTTACAACAAATACTCACCTATTGTTCCACAATTTATAAATAATACTACCTATTACGCATTTACATCCCGGGCAACGCCGGGTCTCTCAGCTAGTATATATATATATCACGAAAGAAGCCTGCGACAGATCTAAAGAGTAAATAGTACTTACATCAGCTACATAAAGCAACCACAATCACAGCTGCTGACGGTGCTGGGGATAATATAACTATAAAAACAATGGAGTGAAAGAAAAAGTATCTCGCCAAGAACACCGTAATGTACAAAAATATAAAATGTATTACTCATAACATCACATAAAACACAAAGAATAAAACAGTCCTGAGTCACTTACAGAAAGGTATATGGCTAATACCTCTATTCAATAATATATCCCCTCTACACATACACTGCATATGTCTCTCATAAACAAACACTAACCGCAGGTGAAAAGGCAAGTAATTAGCCTCAACCAGTATGACCGGCCGGTCTGAGCACTAGAACCTAGTGTGCGCCCTCCTATGCCAATGTATTTCTTGGACACTGGGAAAGAGAGGTGATCATCCAGGAAGATGTTAATCCTGGGATGGCGCATGTTCTGTTAGGCCTTGCCCCCGCTGCCTACTACAGCGTCCGCTGTGGCGGATGCTGCATGCAAGAGAGCCCTCCCCGCAATGGCGCCGGGCCCGCTGCGAGGGGGGCCGCAGCGCTCGTGCGAGAGCTACTCCTGCTCTCAATAGAATTGAGAGCAGGACTCACGTCGAGCGATTAGGCACGCCCCCGGCGGTTCAGCCAATGAGGGCGAACCTGCCGGGTGACGTCATGGCCGCGCCCCCGTCACTCCTCCGCCACGCCCCCCCGGTCTCTCCTCCTGCAGTGAGCTGCAGACCGGGGAATCGGGTGAACGCGCCGCCAAAAGCGCGGGCGCGCGTTACAGCGGCGTGACCGGGGCCTTAGCCTTATGCTTGAGGTTCATCGATGACGTCTTTGTCTTATGGGATGTGTCCCCATTGGTCCTCAAGGCGTTCTTGGAGAGCCTCGACCATAACCAGTACAATATAAAATTGACAAGTACCATCATTCTGGAAAGTGCTGGTTTCCTAGACCTTAGAATTAACATTAATCATTAAGGGGGTATTTGTACTGATATACATCGGAAAGTAACATCCGCTAACACAATACTCCATGCTTCCAGTACCCACCTATTGCACCAGATTAAGAGTGTACCGGTAAGATAATTTCGGACTAAGGAAGATTACACAAAGAAACAAAGCCTCCAATTACAAATGAATGGCTTTGGGGAAGGTGTCAATAAGCAGTATAAATACTTAAGCCTTTGTGTGTTGGGGGGGGGGAGAGGGCTGTATGCAGGATTATTAGTTCAAAGAAATCTTTTGAACAGGTCATCAGAATGTTTTGAACCCCACACCCCCAAATAAAAATTACAGTATGCCACCCACCTCATAAAATACAGTATACATGACTGTAGTGTAGAATTAAAAAGCTAAGAATTGCAAAAATTGTTATGCAAGCCCATGTCAAGAAACAAAACAAAAAAAGGGTCTATTTTTTTTTCAGACTTGAAATTCACATTGAATGAGAAGTCATTCTCGCTAAATCCCTATACTGTGTGCTTTTCAACAAGATTCCAATGAGAAATACACGCATATGCCTAAATGTGATGACACACATATGCGTTTCAACAAGGTTACAATGAGACATACACATATGCGCCTAAATGGGATGACACTCATATGCGTTACAATAAGGTTCCAATGACACATACGCATGCGCCTAAATGTGATGACACGCATACGCGTTTAACAAGGTTCCAATGAGACATACACGCATGCGCATAAAATAAAAACAGTATGAAAAGAAGAGCAAGCCTACAGTAGCAAGTTGACAGTATTGAATAATAATACAGACCGTATAGAATAAAAGATATACATTTTTATTTTTGGGGTTTCTTAGCATAAACATACTGTACACGCATGAGCGGGAAAAATATTTAACATTCGGAAGAAGAAGCGACGTTGTATTTTTGTATTATTATTCCCTTTATTATCCTGTACAAATACAACACTTAATTCATACAAAATACATATTTTCCATGTACACCATACAGTATGAACTCGTAACATTAATCTTCAAATTACAATTACACACTTGCAGAACTGTACGGCAATAAAAGACAGGTTGAATTGATACAGGGTATTAGATTTTTAAGACAACAACTCGCGATCACCCATTTGAGTTTCTCGACGGAATTGCAGACCGCGCAAAAATGCAATTTTCTGAACCCGATAAAAACCAACATGCGTCTTAAGATGGTACGGTTGAAAAATATTGCGCACCATCACATTGGTATTCCGAGGTATAAACCGCACGATTTGCTAAAATTATGGCCACTTTATCTGTAGAAAACGTTTGTTATATTAAAAAATACTGGATGTGATCTGCAAGTTGGTCGTAAACTCACCACAGTGGCAAGGCACTTTAAATGAAGACATAATTCGGATCCAACTGTGTTAAAGGCCTTTGCAATTGACCATGTATCGCTGGGCATTCGTGGTGGTGACTTAGAAAAAGTTTTATTACAACGTGATTGTAGATGGATTGTTGAACTGGGCACATTATTACCACTTGGTATGAACGAATACATGGGGTTTGCCATGTTTCAATAATATCTACTTTGTGGCAAATACTAATAGAATATATGCATTTGGATATACAGTATGTGCTCCAGTCAGACATATGGCTTTATACACTTCTCCTCCAGTATTCACTTTCTCTACCTTACATCTATATTTACATGGGTCTGTTTTCTGTTATTAATATATATTATATATATATATATATATATATATATATATATATATATATATATATATATATATATATATATATATATATATATATATATTATATATATTTATATTAATATATATCAGGGGAGAGTTGTGAGGGGTAACTATATATTTACCAGCTGCACAGAGATACAAACTGCAACAATTTTGGTTAAGGGTCACACTGTGCCTCATATAGGGATTTGTTATATTGACTCTTGGGTTTTCTGTCCTGTAACTTATATATATTGGGATTTGTAATAATATCATCATTCACCATATGTATATACAACAAGATCTGTTTTATGTATTACAATTTTAGTGAACAAAGTTAGGAGAAACTCCAAAAATTCAGTGCTCAGCTATATTTGACCATTAGAAATAATGATATCTTGAACAGTGTTATTGGTCAGTTTGGGGAACAACTTTAATCCAGCCTTGTGAATATTCAATAATCCAATGTTCCTTAATTCAACTCCTTAGTGTGGGGACATGTAGTATGTAGCTTCCAAACATAAGGATAGAATGTTTGAATTCAACTCCTGTGTGGACACCAATGTAATGAGTAGTCACCCTGGAGAATGGCACAAGCAAATATAGAATGAGCCCCCAATCCTTAGTGTAAAGGAGAGGGATACTCACAGTTTTGAGGCAGTGGTTCCGTCGGAGTGCATCACGCTTATATGCAGAGACAGCAGGAGATTTTCACAGAAGTATTATAATTTTACTCAGCTTGTTTAGAAACCGTCACTCTGCTTCCCTGTGTGTACATCTGGGGGGAGTGGTTTCGATAGAACCTATCCAGCATATCTGGTGCAGCGCTGCAAACCACTGATTGGTTGTCACGGGAGATGTGCCTGTAAATACTCTGTGAGCTAGCAGTTTCATTAAGCCCCCGGACGAAGCAGTTGGGTGAAACGTGCGCATGGGGCACTTCTTTTTCCATGTTTGTACTCCTGAGCACTCCAGTGGCGATCTTACCCTCTCCCACTGCACAGTGACGGTGGAGTGATGAACTGGCTGCCCTGGTGCTCAGCATCCCACATGCATGCTAACTCTATTTGATTGTGGGAAGAATGACTCCCATCGGAGGGGAGAGACAGCGGGCACTGCTACGCAAAAAATAGTAAAGGCTGGACTGTGCTGAATACAAAAAAATCCTTTATTGAATCATGGATAAAAAGAGGAGGAACGGTCCCCCCCGCAGCTCTAACTCGTTTCACCCACTTAGGGCTTTGTCAAAGAGTAACAATACTCGATGCGCAGCTTCCTAAAATACCAGATCCAACCGGACATGATGTCACCCAACCAATGATGCGGAAGGTCTCCCAAGAGTATCTGAAGGGAGTTCACACAGGGTGTATGTCGCGTTGTTAATGTGGGCACTCACCTTTGCATCCTGGACTCGTAAGACGCCATAGGCAGCAATTTCCAGCTCACATGCGTACACAGTTCTGGCCGGAACTAGATACACGCTAGTTTTGTTTCCTGAGGATAATTTGAACCACAATTTGAACCACAGTGTCGCTTCCTGAGTTCCTGCTGGACGGAGACCCAGAGGAGCACTGCGATCCCATGCGGTGAAGACACAGAGTGAGCTGAATAGCTGAATCCTCGTCTGGTGCATGAGTATACCTCATAAAACGCTGTTTTAACTTTGTTGTTTGTGAGTTAGCATTTTGTTGGATTTTCTAGGGATAATAAATGTGTATTTTTTTGGCCATATTGCACTAGGATCGGGCGCTTTTTGTGTTTTTTTTTTGTACAGATTGACTTGGAATTCGTTGGTTCTCTGTGGAAGGCAGCCGGATCCTGTTTGCAGCAAGATCAAGCGACTGATCCATTCATATTTGGACTTTCAATACTGGTCTGCATTTGTATCCATAAGTTTATTGTTTTTTTGTTGTTGTTTTTATTTTATTATCCTTTGTCCTATCTATTCATTTGGTCATATACATTCTGATTTAACTTTGTATATATATTAGCAACATCTATACATATACACATATTTTTAATTAATACATAATTTATGATCTAGTTTGCTCTATCATCATCTAGTAATTAAGTCATCATTTAAATAGTCCGTCATTTTTGGGCAATTTTTATTTTAATTTTTATATTATTTAGACATATGTGCATCATTTAGCTGGGGATCTGTATACACTTATAGGCGCAGTCTTGTTTGTATTCTATGTATGTATGTATGTATGTATGTATGTATGTATGTAGATAAAACATTTGGATGCACAATGATATAAAAATAAATTTAATACAGATAATTAAATGCTGCCTCAGAATCCTAACCTCACACTTAGGTTTAACATATATAGACAAACAAAATTAATAATGGACGCAGATAAAAATATCAGTAATTAATAAATTAATACACAATGTGTCACCGAAGGTGTTCGGGGTGGTAACCAAGTCCCAATTTTCTTTGATCCTAAAGAGGTTTGCTGAGCATATCACCAATATACAAAAAGGACTGCTTCAGCATAATCTTTCCAAACACTTTAAAGAATGTCATGACAAATCCTATGTGAGTGTTATGTATAGGAATTTAAAAACTTGCTCCAAACTGGAGAGGAGGAGATACAATTAATGAAATCTCAAGATTAGAAACAAAGTGGATACACACTATGAAAACCCTAGTCCCTTTTGGATGAAATGCTGAAATCGACTTGGGTGCATTTCTAAAGGAATAGTGTGAATCATCTACTCCCCACTGATTAATTTCAACTTATTTGCATATTCCTATTTTAATTAGTTACATATAATTACCATATGATTATGAGTTGTTATAGCTGGTCTTTCTATGATTATTTTGCATTTTCTTTTCTGATTTATTTATATATTTTAAACATGCCTTTAGCCTTTATATTTTATTTGGAAATATATATTTTCTTATTTATTTTATTGTATTGTATAACAACATTACATATATTAAAATTGTTAGGCTTTTTTAGTACCTTTGTATAAATTATGTTTGTTTATGTGTCTTCATGCAGTTTTGAAGTCATGTTGTTTGGTTAATTGAGAATTATAACAAACCTGAATTTTCAGGTGCCCTTGTTCTCAATTACCTATGGCGTTGTGACTACTGTAGATGTATATTTAACTTGAGTGCACATAGAATATTTTATAACCCCTGATGAAGTTCCCATGCTAGGAACGAAACGAGTAGAGCTATACATCTTTTATTGTGCATTTATCTTAATGCTTTTATATGCTATATCTATTTACGGATCAAGTGTTTGGCCAGAGAAAACATTAGATAGTTCAATAGTCAGTGTATTACGAACGAGCAGTTACATCTGTGGACTTTTGGCATCTGACGTCATAGACACGTGATCGTGGATAGTGGGAATTCCAGCACCGGAGAGGTAACTAAATTGCCGGAGCAGCACCTGACCGAGCAGAGTAAAACAGCACTGCAGGAGATAAGAACTCCAGGCATGGAAGATTAAAAGCAGAGAGGGAGCCAGCTGATCTGTACACTGATAGTCTATGAGGTGACACCCACCCACACAGCCTGATTTTATCTGCTTTGTTGTAAGTAGCCAATTTACTAGTTCTATATAAAGTTGCCATTTCATATTTCACTATTGTGGCCCTTTTTTCATTCTCTTTAGGATCAAAGAAAATTGGGACTTGGTTACTACCCCGAACACCTTCCGCGACATATTGTGTATTATTTTATTAATTACTGATGTGTGTGTGTGTGTGTGTGTGTGTGTGTGTGTGTGTGTCCAGGGCACTCTAAGTAGAAACCATATACAAAGAAAACACATGATACATAAAGCTTGGCCCCCTGCAGACGCACTTACCAGAACTCCCTCCTACTTTCTCTGTACTTTCTCCCTACCTACCAATTAGACTGTAAGCTCCTCGGGGCAGGTACTCCTCTTCCTTAATGTTACTTTTATGTCTAAAGCACTTATTCCCATGATCTGTTATTTATATTATCTGTTATTTATTACTACTGTGAAGCGCTATGTACATTAATGGCACTATATAAATAAAGACATACAATACAATACAAAAGTGAAATAATACTTATCTTAGAAAGGCAGGGTGCTCACAGAGTGGCCAGGATCACCATCACCAGCTCCAAAATAAATACAAAAAAACCCAGAACTGCAGCACTCACTGAAGATAGAACAAATATTTATTGCATAATAAAAGACAGGAAAATGCAAAAATAGAGCGATGTTTTGGAACTCCTGGTCCTATATAAAGCTCTAGTAGCAGTGTATAAGACACTGCTGCTATTTATACTGTAGCAAAGTTCAAAAGCATAATTTGATGTCAAAACACCTTCAAACCCAGCTTTCTATGGTGGCCTCAGCAGTTCAATCTGATACATAGATGTACATGCATGCCGTGGTTGTATGGGAACAGCTACAAAATTGTACATGCACCATCTAATTCCATTGCATGATTGTCCTTGAGACTAGCCCATGTGCATTAGACATCACACAATAGTTCAGTGCCTGGATAAAGTTGCGCAATGATTTGGATCCTAAAGCGCTCTCTCTCATTGGTTTCAGCCTCAGGGACCCCCTACTTCCGGAGATACAGGCCCCGTTATGGGGTGCCGGTATCTCCTATGCATTTTATTCCCATGGTCACGTGACGTGGACATTTAAATGCATAGGAGATACTGGCACCCCATAACGGGGCCTGTATTTTGGGAATTAGGGGGTCCCTCGGGCTATCCGCTATGGTAATGAAGTTTACTGCAAATGCATTTTTATTGCATAGGATTCATGCCAGGGGTCGCTGGTGCTAATATTAATGGATATCAGCCCCAGAGATTCCCAACATCAATCCTATGCAGGAAAAAATGCATTTTTTTCTAAGTTCCATCTCGCCGCTTCTCTGCAGGTTTCCAACACCTTTAAGCCAACTTTTTCTGGTGTGAGGTTTTTGTGATAAAATCGCCATTCTAGAGCGGTGATAGGCGTTCATAGCCAAATCACTGCTACTAGAAATGCACGAGTTTATGCACATGCCGTATCACCGCTGCCTCTGGGATTTTTTTTATGAGCAATTTTTTTTAAGCGATTCAGCCTTTTATCACCCACTTATCACCGCTTACTGAATAGCAGTAGGCATTTTGGGTGATAAGTGCTTGATAAGGGGCTTATGAACGCTTACTGCATAGGCCCTATAGAGTGAATAAAGAGAAAGTATTCCTGACGGCAAAATCTTCTGCTGTAGTATTTGAATGTAATAAGAATGTGTTATCCTGTGAATGAGATAAGATAGATGATCCAAGGCACTACGGATTTTCAAAAGATTTATTGTGTCTAAACAGCACGACGTTTCAACCTTCTCAGAGGTCTTTCTCAAGTGACTAGCATACCATATACAGTACTGTATAAAGTGTCCAACATATAGTCCCACAAATTAAAGCAAACAATCACCCCCATATCACCCATGTGAATAAACTGGAACTTCTATCTCCTTCCACATTCCAAACAGTGCTCGTGTCCATTCCGGTCTTGATACACGTCATTGCATTGTGACACGTTCTTCCGTGTGTCCTGACTGGCTCCGAAATCCTGCAAGTGTTCGTCATCAATGATGTAATCGTGGGCATGGAGATGCGCATCCCCGTCGATGCAGGACCTTGTCCCACTGACATCCTCACATCACCGTGCCTGGGGAGAAAGGGTGGTGTGATTAGCGCTAGAGGCTAAATGAAAATAATCAATTGAATATACATTAACAATAGTGTGAAACAATTGTGAAACACTCAAAACATACCTTAACAATACTAAGGCAGGGCTGCCAAGGATTCCTGACCCAAAACAAAGTCAGATGATGACAAAAAACAAAATACAAACCGGCGCCAAAAAAATGTCCAAAGACAATCTATTCTGAGTCTGGAGTAAGATGAAAAAGGATAGCTTCAATACTTGCACTTCCAAAAAAGTAGATTCTCCACAGCAGGATGTTGCATCATATGTGGATAATAAACAGAAAACATATCATAGTGCAAACTGCTACAAAATGACTAAAAAACACATACAGAAATACAAATGACAGATAACAATAAACAATAAAGCAAGGCTGACTAAAGACTCACAAAAACTTGGGAGTAAAATCGCAGTGTGCTGCAGTCCTTAGAGATATCGGCCTGTCCTCCGGTGGTGTCGGGCAAATCCAAACACCACCCTGTCGCCCTTTCTGGATCGATCACTCGTCACTGGTGCGCGTCTTTGAGGAGCAACTTCTTCCCTATGCTACTGGACACTGCGCGTGACCACGGGGCTTGCGTGAGTGCGTATAAAGCTCATACACTAAGACCCTACGTGTTTTTGCGCATGCGCACTTCAGGGGATCTCCGTGCCATCACGTGCCTGTTCCTGAGCTCACGCGCACTTGCATCATCACTGACATCATCAGTGGGCGTGTCGGTCCTATACTAATCCCTCATCCATCGCGCCATGTGAAATCCATCTTCGCGCTTGAGCAAGAACTTTGCTTCTGAGAGCGCTTCCTCCTGTTTCCTCACTGGGGATCACGGGGGAGGGATTGTGCCATGGTTTGTGCTGTTGTGGGGGTCAAATGATGCAGATCGTCACATAAAGGAGAGATGGAGACAATCAGTATGGAATAAACTGTAGTGCTATTAATTCCCTAGGTGACTATATACAATTAAATCAATTAAGTAAAAAATGGGAAGGGTCATTCTAATAAATGGCCAACATTATCATTATACAGGGAGAAAAAATAATAAGAAAAGCAGAATGGTGGTCAGCTAGTAGGTGTTCTGCAAAAAGAGCATAATGAATCTATACAATATCAAATTATCTAGTGTCCAAAAACAATTCAGAGACAAAAAAATCATTAAGGCCTCTAGGGAATACTGTGTCCAGTGTGAACATCCAGAATACTTCTTTTTTTAATAAAGCTATATCCTTTTCAGAACCTGGAAGTGTCTTATGTGTTTGATCTATTCCCATTACTTTGAGAGAGGCTACATAATGCTTAAATTCAGTACAGTGTTTTTTAAGAGTGGTTTCCTCTTTTTGCCCCAATTTTACTCCTATGTTCGATTAACCTAGTCTTCAATCCTGGTGAATCACAGGGGTACAGTCTCGCATCCACTCCCCTGGGGGAGGGAATACAGATTGGCAGAGCCCTGCACAAGTGTTTGGGTAGACCAGCCTCTCTCAAGGAGGTAGAGGAACTGACTAAATTTAGCAGTGGAGCTCCATCAGTACAAGGAAGTAGGTATCAGGTCTGAGACCCTGATTGTACACACACGCAATGCCTCCCCTGTCAATCAAGAAGCTGCTGTGTGGGGAAAACCCATGATAACTATGTTGGGCATCTTTTTGGAAGGGAAAGGTATACAGGGATATATCAAATAAGTAAACATGGGAAGAATGTTGATCCAGGGAGTAATCCGATTGCAAATTCTTGGAGTCAGGAAGGAATTTATTTTTCCCTTTATGAGATATCATTGGATGATATAACACTGGTGTTTTTTGTTTGCCTTCCTCTGGATCAATAAATAAGTATAGATATAGGATAAAGTATCTGTTGTCTAAATTTAGCATAGGTTGAACTTGATGGAAGTATGTCTTTTTTCAACCTCATCTACTATGTAACTATGTAACTCCTGGTAGCCTGTTCTTACCAGGGCTTACTGCCAGGAGGGGGTAGACTGGTAGCCAAGGAAACCAGTCCTGGCTACTTGGCACATTTGTGATTACGTATGTATAATATATTTTCAGTTCTGATTTTCACATTGTGCACAAATATGTTCTGAATGATAAATATATTTCTGTTCACATTAAATGCATGCTATGTATTTTGTATAATTGGTCAATATATTATTATTGGTAAAAGTTAATTGGGTACTTGTGTTAATAGCATCGCATCACCCCAGTTCAACCACGTACTCAAGCAACAGGGATTGGGCTTCGACGTGTCTAAATTACGGCCATGCTGGCAGAGGGACCAGTCGTTTTCTGAAATGTTACGACAAATGCCGGGGGGCACAGATGAACCTTTTATTGTTTACCGAGATGTTCTTGTTGTTCGTTTTTAGAAAAAGAGTCTGAAAGAGACCCTTTCACTGTGTCTATTATCATCATATGTAACTATGGGCCAGATTCAATAAAGTTAAAAGGCAAGTTTTAAATAAAAATGAAAAGAATACAATGAAGCTGTTTTCATTTTTTATTTTAATATTGAAATTATCATGGGAAATTATCATGGGAAAGAATCAGCAAAGGGGCAAAGTGACTGCGTAAATGGTACTGAGAAGGTGCTCTTAAAAATGCTAATCTTCTAAGCCATGCTTCTAAGCAGATATGCTTTTAAGTAGAAATGTTTCAAGTAGAATATGAAGTTTAAAAAGGAAGGAAGACTATTGAATCACTCACTCACTCATCTCTTCTCTTTCCTCAGGTAAAAACATATTCCAATTGTCTGTCTATCCTGATATCCTCCCCTGCTGTGTATTTAGTTCTATTTAGGTAAAAACATATTCCAATTGTCTGTCTATCCTGATATCCTCCCCTGCTGTGTATTTAGTTCTATTTAGGTAAAAACATATTCCAATTGTCTGTCTATCCTGATATCCTCCCCTGCTGTGTATTTAGTTCTATTTAGGTAAAAACATATTCCAATTGTTTGTCTATCCTGATATCCTCCCCTGCTGTGTATTTAGTTCTATTTAGGTAAAAACATATTCCAATTGTCTGTCTATCCTGATATCCTCCCCTGCTGTGTATTTAGTTTTACTTAGAATATGAAGTTTAAAAAGGAAGTTCAAAAAGAAGTGGAAAAGTGGACATCACCTACTACTTCTGATTCCTGCTTTTGATCTACGTTGGAAAAGAGGATATCATCTATCTAAGACTGCACATCTCAACACTTAACTATTGCTGTGATGCCGCCTTTATTTTTTATATTTGCTGCAACCTCACTTATTTTCAAATTATGCACTTCCTTCCACCAGTCTCCTTATATTTCTAACTCTATTCATATATCTCCATCTCTCCTTTCTGCCCCACTTCTCAGTTCACATGAACTCCTTTCTTACCTGCGTCCTCTGACACCACACAGCTATATCCTGCACTAAAACACACCCCTACAAATCATCCTCACACATTCTCTTTTTTCCATGCTTCTCCTCCTTGCTTCTGGGGCTCCCAATCCTGGTCCCTGCCTTATTTCTACTTGCTCTCATCCTCGCCTCCCACATGCAACTTCTACTCCTTCTGGTGTTAACCCCTCCAACCTCATACCCATCCCATGCCACCCTCCCTCCTCTCTCCCTTTCTCCTGTGCCCTTTGGAATGCTCGCTCCCTCTCTAACAAGTTCCTCTCTGTGCATGACTTCTTTCTCTCTCACTCCCTGCTTCTCTTTGCTATAACTGAGACCTGCCTCACTCAGTCTGACTCTGCTCTGGAAGCTGCCCTCTCTTATGATGGCCTTGCCTTCTCCCACACTCCGTGCCCTGATGGCAGGGGTAGAGGTGTGGGGCTCCTGCTCTCCTCTCTCTGCCGTTACCGAACTCTTCCTATTCCCCCCTCTCTTGCTTTTCCCTCCTTTGAGGTTCACACTGTCCAGATCTTCTCTCCTCTCCCTGTCCACGTGGCTGTCATCTATCGCCCACCTACCTATACTCATTCCCCTTCTACCTTTCTCTCTCACATTGAATCCTGGCTCTCTTTCTTTCTCTCCTCAGACTCCCCTGTTCTTCTCCTTGGGGACTTCAATTGCCACATTGATGACCCCTCTCTCCCTTGGGCTTCCCGCTTTCTTTCTCTAACCTCTTCGTTTGGCCTTCAACAGTGAACTGCAGCCTTCACCCACAAGGATGGCCACTACTTAGACCTGGTTTTCACTAAAAACTTCTCTCTCTCTGATTTCTCCATTTCCCCTTTTCCTCTCTTTGACCATCACCTCATCTCACTCTCTATCTCGCTTCTCCCCTTCTCCACCTCCATCTACCCCCCGGTTTTGCAGAAAACTTCACTCTATTCACTTACCTGACTTTGAGTCCATGTTACACTCCTCCCTCTCCTCTCTAAGCTCTGCTACAGACCCATACAACCTGGTCAGGAACTACAACGCTGTCTTGTCCTCCTCTCTTGATCTACATGCCCCGCTTTCTCTCTGCCGCACTCGCCCTTTAAACCCTAGACCCTGGTTAAATTCCCACACGCGCATGCTGCGTTCCTCCTCTTGTTCTCATACTCTCGCAGACTTCCTTCACTTCAAATTTATGCTATCCTGTTTCAACTCTGCCCTCTCGCAAGCTAAACAAGCCTACTTTTCTTCACTAATCAACATGCACAAGTCTAACCCACGCCGACTGTTCTCTGTCTTTGATACTTTACTAAAAACAACCCTCAGCGGCTTCTCCTTCTTCCATCTCCGCTCAGGACTCTGCTGACTATTTTAAGGAAAAGGTGGAATCCATACGTCAGAACATCCCCTCTGTTTCTTCCTCCCATTCTACACCTCTTCCTAACTCTCCTCCTGCCTTCCTTGACTCTTTTTCCACTGACTCAGAGGAGGATGTGTCGCTGTTGATCGCCTCTTCTCCCTCTACCACTTGCCCTCTTGACCCCATTCCCTCCAATCTCCTAAAACCTCTTGCTCCTACTATAATCCCTATGCTCACGCACATTTTTAACTCCTCCCTCTGCTCTGGAACCTTTCCATCCTCCTTCAAACATGCAACAGTCATACCATTACTCAAAAACAGCAAGCTTGACCCTACCTGTCTTTCTAACTATCGACCTGTCTCCCTCCTGCCTTTTGCATCTAAACTCCTTGAACGTCTTGTATTCTCTCGCTTGCTCCATTTTCTCAACACCTATTCTCTCCTAGACACTCTACAATCTGGCTTCCGCACTGCTCACTCCACGGAAACAGCCCTCACTAAAATAACTGACGACCTCCATGCTGCCAAAGACAGAGGTCATTACACACTGCTCATATTACTCGACCTCTCTGCAGCATTTGACACCATGGACCACCCTCTTCTCCTTCACATTCTCCATACTCTTGGCATTCGGAACAAAGCTCTATCCTGGATCTCATCCTACCTCTCCCATCGTACTTTCAGTGTCTCTTCTGCTAACACCTCCTCCTCCTCTATTGATTTCTCTGTGGGGGTACCCCAGGGCTCTGTCCTGGGACCGCTTCTCTTTTCTCTGTATACACTCTCTCTAGGTGACCTAATAACATTTTTTGGGTTTAATTATCACCTCTATGCTGACGACACACAAATATATTTCTCAACACCCGACCTTACACCTGCTGTACAAACCAAAGTCTCTGAATGTCTCTCTGCTATATCATCCTGGATGGCCCTCCGCCGCCTTAAACTCAACATGGCAAAAACAGAGCTCCTCATACTTCCTCCCAAACCTGGCCCTACTACCTCCTTCCACATTACTACGATCATTCACCCAGTAGCCCAAGCACGATGCCTTGGGGTCACACTCGACTCCTCTCTCACATTCGCCCCTCACATTCAAAACATTTCTAAAACCTGTCGCTTTTTCCTCCGCAATATAACAAAGATACGCCCTTTCCTCTGTTGCTCGACTGCTAAAACTCTGACTCAGGCCCTCATTCTCTCCCGTCTTGATTACTGTAACCTCCTGCTGTCTGGCCTACCTGCCTCTCACCTGTCTGCCCTACAATCTATCCTAAACGCTGCTGCCAGAATCACTCTACTCTTTCCGAGATCTGTCTCAGCATCTCCCCTCATGAAATCCCTCTCCTGGCTTCCGATCAAATCCCGCATCTCACACTCCATTCTTCTCCTCACTTTTAAAGCTTTACACTCTTCTGCCCCTCCTTACATCTCAGCCCTAATTTCTTGTTATGCACCATCCAGACTCTTGCGTTCTTCTCAAGGATGTCTTCTTTCTACCCCCTTTGTATCTAAAGCCCTCTCCCGCCTTAAACCTTTTTCACTGACTGCCCCTCACCTCTGGAATGCCCTTACCCTCAGTACCCTACTAGCACCCTCTCTATCCACCTTTAAGACCCACCTTAAGACACACTTGCTTAAAGAAGCATATGAATAGCACTGTGGATATTCTGAACACATGATACATAAAGCTTGGCCCCCTGCAGACGCACTTACCAGAACTCCCTCCTACTGTCTCTGTACGTTCTCCCTACCTACCAATTAGATTGTAAGCTCCTCGGAGCAGGGACTCCTCTTCCTTAATGTCTAAAGCACTTATTCCCATGATCTTTTATTTTTTATCTGTTATTTATTTTATAACCACATGTATTACTGCTGTGAAGCGCTATGTACATTAATGGCGCTATATAAATAAAGACATACAATACAATACAATACAATCTATATGTAGGGACCCAGTACGGGGACATAGTAGGGAAAAATATGTGAGGGCAGAGGGAGTGGGTGGAGAGAGTGTCAGGCTGACATTCTGGCTATGCACTGGGCTCAGACTGACTTAGTTTAGATAAAGGTTATCTGAAAAGCATATTTATGTTCATAATAAAAGCTATGATTATTTATAGCACTTTCGTTGTTCTGGAGATAATTAAACATTTTCCAGATTTATAAAATTGAGCTTTAGTCAAAATATAAATAAAACCCTTTGGCTCATACCTCAATATAGAGAGTTATTCAAAGCATATGAACTTCTTACTAAGCTCTGAGCTAATGAAACAAATATAGACAAAAATTACAACTGACAGGGATTTGTTAATTAAAGCTACTAACACAAAGCATTATTCACACAACTGTGAAAAACATATGGAAAGAACCAATTTTCAACTCCAGGAGGTCAGAGAAAGGGGGGCAACAGAAATAACAAGAGTGAACAAAATAAATTGTTTCCTAATCAAGCAGAACATAACCCTGTGTCCACATGAAATAGAAAACACCTCAGGATAAAGATAAAAAAAAAATCAGTGTCACTGGAAGTTATGTCAAAATGAAAGGGGGAAGCTTTGATATGGTATAACAGAATATGTAAAAATCTGCTTTTACTGAATTATATTGTTTTTTTCTCTATCATTAAATATTTATATGACTTGTAGCATACATTTTTCAATAAATAACCCAGTTTGAAAGCACATAAGACAATGCAAACGGATACTGCAATATCAAAATTAAAAACAGATTTCTGAAAATAAATTAATTCAAAACTATCGTATGTTCTTTTGGAAATTTCAATGATGTTCACCTAAAATTATCATCTGAGATCTGACTCCAAAAGACTGTTCATGGTCCAAAGGTTCAGCAAAGTGTCCGGCCGCTCCTCCTTCTCTTACTGTGCACCCCAAAACTGGAACAACCTACCGGAGATTCTCACAGCCACCACCAGTTTAAGTTCTTTCAAAACTAAAGCTGTCTCACATTTTAATCTGGTCTGTAAATGTTACATACACCTATAATATATATTATCTCTTACGGTGCATACAATGTCTTGAATATAATGTATACCCAGGTTCACTTATGAACTGTATTTGTAACAATTTATTATTTGTCATCTTAACTCTATGCCCAGGACGTACTTGAAAACGAGAGGTAACTCTCAATGTATTACTCCCTGGTAAAACATTTTATAAATAAATAAATAATACTGTATGTAAAAATGATATCATGGATAAATCAGGTGTATCTAGAAAATAATCAATTCAGATTAGTATAGAAAAATAGTACAAATACAGTTGTAGTCCTTAAAAAAAGATTAATCAAAATATATATATTTTTAATACTAAGACAATTTATATTGAAAATAAAAAGTTACAGTTATAGGTTATTCTATTACATCTTTTAAGTACAAACCCATGAGCACTAGTTGTTGTCACTAACCACGGGGCTATAGTAGTGGAGCAACCCAGAAGGGTATTCACTATTGCGCTTGTAGCACCAAGGGATAATAACGCTACTTTTTATTCTGTAACAACAATAACCTCCTGACAGATTTGGGGTTCCCATCCTCACAGGAGCACTGATTGGAGGGAATAAGAAAATGTTTAGGCGCAAGTAGGTGGTTGGTGGACGTCCTTTATGGTTCCCTCTGTGCTCACTGTTCCAGTGGTTCTGGTTCTCCCTTAAGGTGAGCTACTCTTAGCTGATTGTTGGACCCTCAACATGTCTACATCTTTTAGTAAGACACCTAACCATGAGCTGCTTCAGGCAAGCTTCCCTCCTTGTGAATACACAAAGGGGACCTTCCTTTTATAACCTAGTCCAGGCCACACCATAGCTGGACTTCTCGGGAGTGGTGCAGTACACTAGATCTGAGGTTCAACATTTTGAAGTATATATTGGAGCATATAAAGAGATAATAGGAAAAAGAAAAAGTTTTTAAAAAACTTGTTTTTTAGCAACCACAAATATAACTGACATTTAACTTTTTTCCCCTCTGCCTAACAGAATAGAATGAATGTAGTGGTGTCTAATATCTTGTGCACTGCAATGTCACAGACTCCGTTTTTCAAATGATCAAGAAAGCATATACTGTACACTTCTAGAGAATGTAAAAATAGATTTAATTTAATGTTGTCTATGTCATTATATTGTTGGTCCTCAAAAGAACATTATGCAAGGTTAATGAAGGCAAAATAAAACATTACTCACATTTTAGAATAGCTATACTTTCTAAGTCAGCTTAGCATTGTAGACATGTAGGCAAGCTTTGGTGTTGCCTGCCAGAGCTTTTCTGTTCTGTAGCTATAGTGTGCCAGGAGCCTGCATTAACATGCAGACATGACTTCAGGTGCACACTGAAGCTCTGTATAGTACATTCATTATGACATCTTTTCTGGATGTGTTTCCTCAGTGAATGTGTTTGCATGGGAAAAGGTCATATCAAATGTAAATTAGCCGTACACCAGGGAAGACAAAACAAAGCTTTGAATAAACATATTCAGAGATAGTACCATCTATTTATATTATATACAATTGTACTAAAATATCAACATTTTAAAAGATTATTTAGTCCCCTCCATTATGGCAGTGAACTGATACCATATGGAGATAGGCTTATGTTGAAAATATAAAAATAAATTTTCTATTAACTAATAATTAATAAAATGCTTACATTAGGCAGCAGGCATATAGTACTCCACTCACACATATATTATAACCCTACATGACATGTGCACTGGTTATGTGTTCTATTTTATTCTGGTTATTGAATCATAAAATTACTGATAAAGATACAAAAATGAGTATCTGGGCTTTCTACAGCATCTGAATAAGCATCCTCTAAATTGCTAAGAAGATACTGAATGAGTGAAGGGAAAGAGCTCTGAAAAGTCTCTGCTTCTCCAACAATTGTCATAATGCCTCTTCTTTTAAACTTTTAGCATTGCACATGACACACTTACACATTTAACAATATTAACTCCTTATCAGAACAAGTGGTCAGCTAGTCATAGGTTCTCATGACTACCTGGATACTAAGGGCCTACTAAGAGGTTAAATAGCTCTTAACACTACACTACATCCCCAGCTTGACTACTTAAGTGCAATGGGTTAACCCCTACCACCACCCCTGAAGGGCCTAACCACCCTCCGCAGTACACCAACACTCACCTCTCTACCGCCACCCTACCTCACAACAAACCTAACCCCTCCACCCCTCTCTAGCAATGACCAATAGCCCTATTAGCCAAATGTGGCTAATAATAATTTTGACCAATTTAAGCAAATACAGATATAGCATCATTTATTTTCAGTGTGGGTGCCGTGAGGTGGACACTTTGTTATATGCACCTCGTCTGCAGCCAAGCCCAGCTGAGCCGCATGCTCCTCATCTACAGTCATTCGATATTATTTGTGGCGTTATTTATGTTGATGTTGGTCAGTGCATGGCCGGCAGTGGGCGCACCGAATATCTTCACCTACTGATGCAGCGGCCATTATTCGAACACTTCACGCGTCATGTACATCGGAAACCTGATTTCAAACCGCAGGATGACTTCCAGCCTTCCCGCACTAAGATGCGAGCGTGGCGAGTGTAGAAAAACGAATTTTAGTGTTCTGGCTTTTAAAAACATGAAATTGACACAGTAGCACAGTAGCACAGTACTGTACACATCACAATTCATCCATTTTATTGCAAACGAAGAAACAGAATCCATGAATTTCAAACAAAACATCCGCGATAAGCGCGGGTGCCTGGAGTGATTGGCCGCGTTCATGCTGTGTGGGGAACAGCAGAGAACTCAAAATCAGTGCCGTGATGTGTTCGAATAACGGCCCCTGCATCAGTATGTTACTCTAAATGCTCCAGTTCAGTAGTAACCTCAAAGGTGTCTGAATACAAGATAAAATGGACATGTCTCTTTGTCTAAGGACCATGTACATTTCTACTATGCAGTTTCACACTTTATTAAAAACCCCTCTACATTTACCAAATCTGTGTTATAACATTTATACTGTACATGACATTGGACATAGCTAGTCTTGTGTGGCATGGAGAAAGTGCTATCAATTCTGCCTTCATGATATATTGTGCAATTGAAGTCGGGACAAATAAGAGTCCATCTCTTTCTGAGATTTATCAATATATTGTTAACAAGTACTCATTCCATGCAAAAACACTAAATCAAAAAGGCTGAAGGAGTTCTATGTGGCCCAACTTAAGCATTAATTATTGCTTTATTAGAGCACTGTGCCCTGGCAAGAGAATAGATTAAAAAAACAAAACATACAGTACATTACATATATAAATTATTAATAATAACTCAACTTAATATATAAGATATATACTATTTATAAATGTAACAAAACATATAAATGGATTAAAAATAGGTATATTAACCCATTGAGTGCAAGTGGGGCTATATTGACCCTCTTAAGGAGAGTCTAGATAACTATATTGACAGTCAATGGAATCCTGAAATAAAAGAATAACACTTAATTCATCCATGGTTATTAGTTCTGCGGGGCTCCGGCCCCGAAATTAAGGATGTGGCAAATGTTATTTTTTATTTAATGATTCTATTTAGTGCTAGTGTGGCTGCCTAGGCTTTCCTTGAGATGCTCAATTGGTTAAAGTTGTATATTTGCTTATGTAACCCTTTTATCCAATCCCCCTCTAAATGAGATGGTGGGGGGAGAGGGTACTCTCCTTATCTGTTACTCAGGTGTATTGGTGCTGAAACCTGCTGGTAACAGGAGGGCTCCACAGTGGTGTGGGGAGAGCCAGGACAGGGACAGAGGGTGGGACAGGTTACCTTGTTCTGGTCATCTCTGGGTGGTGCAGTGCCTCCAGCCAGTAGGGATACTCTGGGGTCTTCAGAGGAGGGACCCCCATTGACACTCTTCACATACCAGAGACAGAGTTCCACACAGCAGTGTCTTTCTGAAGTTTTATTGCAGCATATCAGCACAGCATCAGTCCTGTCTCTCTAGGGCAGAGCCCTGGCTAGCATCTTTTTCTTCTTTTCTCCCACCCCCCCTTCCCCTCAGCATTTAGGGAAGGGAAGAGACAGCTTTCTTCTGTGTTGTCTCCTCTCTCAGCTCCTCAACACACTCAACTCACTAACTGATTAACTGACTACTTAATTTAGGAGGTAAGTCCCAATTTGAATATCTCAGGGGAATGTCTCTATCTTTGAACCATTACAAGACAAAGCCAGATACAGATTGGCCCACACACAGCAGGGGGCGTTCCAACCAATATCCACTCCTTTGATTGACAACCTCATGTTGCAAGGCCCACCTTGCTACACATTCAAGGCTGAATACACATACAGACCTTTTGAAGGAATTAACCTTTCCACTGTCTGTTCTAACAGGACTGACAGAGGAAAAGCCCAGACAAAGAAGTAACTGCCGGGAGGCCATGTTACACTTATATGTATAGATAGCATACATAGTATTTATATATATATATATATATATATATATATATATATATATATATATATATATATTAGATTTTAGCTACTAAGTTTAGTTATTATTAATTAATGCAATTATTTCTTTTTTTAACCATGTTATGTGCTTACAGTGACCAAAAGCCCTAAAAGACAGATTTGTCTTATTGGGCTTATGGCCATTACTACAGAGGGGACGAGGTTTGTGGGCAGGGTTTGGTTGTTAGGTGTAGGTGCATTGGGAAGGGGTGTTAGGCTTCCAAGGGGGATGGCCAAGGGTTAATTTTTTGCTTGCCTTAGTGGTTTTCACTTAGGTAGCCAACGGGGGTAGGTAGTATAGTGTTTCTTACATACTAACCCATCTGGTGCCTGTGATATACATTAGTAATCACATGAATCAAAGGTGTTAATGTATTTTCAACCATAGGGTTTGTAATAATTTGTTATATAACCCTATAGTATGTACAAATATGATTTTACACCCTCATTGCCACACATGTTAATTATCTCAATACTGAGGGGCAATACTGGATTTGGTCATGTCAAACAATGTAGAAGTAATAACAAATATTCAAGTCCGGGAACATTTGGGTAACAGTGATCATAACATGGTCTCATTTGAAATGAATTAACAAAACAGATTTCTTGGGTTCAACAAAGACTTTAATCGTTAGAAAGGCAGATTTTAATTAATTGAGGACTAATCTACATGGAATCAATTGGGATGATGTTTTTGAAGGGTAAATGTGGAAGATAAATTGTCAGTCTTTAAGACATTGTTAGAAAAGAACACTTACTGTATCTGTGTATACCTTTGGGTAATACATATAAAATAAATACATCTAAACCAATGTGGCTAAATAAACAGGTACGGGAGGAAATGGAAAAAAAGAGTCAGGCATTTAGATTCCTGAAGTCAGAAGGGATGGAGGCATCATATCAGAATTATAAGGAATATAACAAAAGTGGCAAAAGGCAATCCAATTAGCAAAAATAGATCATGGAAAAAGGATTGCAATTGGATCAACCTCCAAATGTAAAGAAACAACATATGGGGCGCAGACAGAAAACAATAAAGGTACAATGAAGGTAAGATCAACCCTAAAAAGTTCTTTAAGTATCTTAATAACAAAAAAACTAGAAAAGAAAATATAGAACTCTTTCAGTATGAGATGGGCAGACAGATTTTTGGAGATAAGGAAAAAGCAGAGGTATTAAACAAATTATTTGCCTCTGTGTTTACCAGGGAAGAATCAATTTCAATAGTAGTGCTGCTGGAGGAAGCCACAATATTTACAGTATATTAACAAACAATTGGTTAACTGAGAAACAAGTTCATAGGCGGCTTAATAAAATTAAAGTAAATAAGGCACCTTGCCCTGATGGCATACATCCAAGAATTCTTAAGGAGTTAAGTTCAGTAATAGCCAAACCATTACATTTAATATTTGAAGAGTCCATTTCCACAAGCTCAGTACCACAAGATTGGTGTAAAGCAATTGTGGGGCCTATTTTTAAAAAGGGAGCTACAGTAGATCACAACGGGGAATTACAGACCTGTAAGCCTGACAACAATGGTGGGAAAGCTACTTAAAGGTTCCATATGGGACAATATTCAGGAATACCTAAAGGAAAGCAACATTATCTTAATATATAAAATCGAAAGGTTGGTACTAGCTGCGGTGAATCTGATTGGTCCTCAGCCTCTGGCCAATCAGATTGGTGGCTCTTTGACGTCACCAGGCTCTATGACGTCACCAAACTCTCTCTCCCTCTCTCTCTCCCTCTCTCCCTCTCTCCCTCTCTCCCTCTCTCTCTCACTCCCCCCACCGGCTCCCGGACAGAGGGGAAGCGCGGCGCGGCCCTCCTGCCCCAGCCGCCAATGCTCACTTCCCTCCCCGGCGGGGGGACAGGCAGTGAGCAGGCAGCCTCCGGAAGGACCCCCTTCCTCCTGCAGATGCCCCTGGTAAGATGGCGGCGCACAGCGGACAGGCGGGGGGTTGTATTCAGTCAGGAGAGACGGGGGGGTTAGTCAGGAGAGAGGGGGGAGGGAGTCAGGAGAGAGGGGGGGAAAGAGGGAGTCAGGAGAGAGAGAGTCAAAAGAGAGAGGGTGGTGGGGGGAGGGAGTCAGGAGAGAAGGGGGGAAGCCTGAACAGCTCTGAAGAGGGGGGGAAGGCAGTTGAGAGGGAGGATGGGGGAGGCAGAACATTACATCAAGGGCAACGCCGGGTATATCAGCTAGTTAGAACTAAAATTAGATTTATGAAGGATAGGTCATGCCAAACTAACCTTATTAGTTTCTTTTTGGAGGTAAGTAGGAATTTAGACCAGGGTAATGCAGTTGTGGTGGTCAACTTAGATTTTACAAAGACGTTTCATATGGTTCCACTCAAGAGGTTAGTGTACAAAATAAAATACTGTGAGAGAACATTGAGGCACACGGTCCCCCCAATTGACAGGTGCTGCAGAGCATACAATCCAACAGTATGTAATCAACTGTTTGTATATTTGCTATATCTGGGTGTTTTAAGGATTCAGAAGCTGTAAAGTTGAGCTTGTATAATGAAATAAAAACCCCTAGTTGGGAAGTGGTCTGGCGCTGACAAAGAAGGGTTTACCGGGGGAAGTCCTTAAACCAACCCCGGACCCCATACATAAAGTCCTGCACTAAACGGGGGGTCCGTTCCTCCACTTTTATCAATTTTTGTTTATGATTTAATAAAGGAATTTTTTGCATTCAGCACAGTCCAGCCTTTAACATTTTTTGCGCAGCAGTGCCCGCTGTCTCTCCCCTCCGGTGGGAGCCATTCTTCCTACAAAATAAAATAAATTGGACTCGGTTCAAATATTTGCATCTGGATTGAAAAATGGTTGAAGGATAGAATCAACGAGTTGTCATACTGCTGCGGCACAGTTTATTCGAGCATTTGCCCGTTCTGTGCCGCAGCAGTAGCCTGGCGCGCGCCCGAGTGTGACGGGCGCACGCCGAAGCAGCGGAAGAGCGCCCTCCGATCGGGGCGCTCTCCCTACCGCTGCCGGGTCCGCCGGGTCCCCCGGAACCCCCTGCCGCTGTCCCGCGATCGCGGGACACCAGGGCTCCCTCGGGGAGCCCCTGGACACGCGTGCAGCGGGCGCACGCTCCCGATGACGCGTGACCGCGCGTCTATGACGCGCGGCACGCCGAGGGGCGGCCACTAGCAAGCCGGGAGATTTCCCGGCTTGCGGTACCGACCACACTTCAATAAAGTGTGTCGGTAGTGTAAATTGAGCTTTTTACAGATCAATGTAAGGTTATGCAATTGGGAAACAATAATAAACACACAACACAAATTAAATGGGGATACATTAGGGGAATCCTTGGTGGAGAAGGATTTAGGAGTGCTTGTAGACAGCAGGCTTAGAAATAGTGCCCAAAGTCATGCAGTAGCTGACAAGGCAAACAAGATCTTATCTTGTATTAAATGAGCAATGGATGGTGGATGGAAGGGAAGTAAACATGATTATGCCCCCTAATAAAGCATTAGTAAGACCACACCTTGAATATGGAGTAAAATATCGGGTACCAGTTCTTAGAGAAAACATTATAGAACTAGAGAAAGTGCAGAGAAGAACCACAAAACAATTAATTAAGGGATTGGATAATCTGATTTATGAGGAGAGGCTAGTGAAATTAGATTTGTTTACATTAGAATAGAGGCATCTTAGAGGGGATATAATAGCTATATACAAATATATTCAGGAACAGTAGAAGGATCTTTCAAAATAATTATTCATCCCAAGGGCAGTACAAAGGACACTGGGTTATCCTTAAGGTTGGAGGAAAGGAGATTTCACCAGTAATAAAGGAAATAGTTATTTACTGCACCGACACACTTTATTCGAGCAAATACCCGGTATGTACCTGGCAGATACCTGGAATGCGCCGCTCCTCACCTCTGACAAGCCCCGTTGCATTTGCCTTCCCAGCCTGGGTTCATGCCTGGCTGATGGGCGGCTGATCTGTTAAATGATAATGATTAGGATTTAATAGGCTGCAATGCTTCGCGTGTCTACCAGATGGCATAAATTCATGAATTGTAATGCAGTATATATATATGTACTGTGCAGTATTGCAGCCAGTGGGAATAAAATGCTTCAATCCCTGCTGGAAAATAACTTAATGCACTCGGGCAGAAAACAGTCACAAACCTCAATACACCCGGGTATACCCGAATTCGTGGGACTAGCCGAGCTCGAATAAAGTGTGTCGCCAGTGTACAGTAAGGGCAGTTAAAATGTTGAAATCATTACCCATTGAGACAGTGATCAATAGATATGTTCAAAAAAAGTTTGGATATCATTTTAGAGAGGAAAGGTATACAGGGATATACCAAATAAGTAAACCTGGGATGGATGTTGATCCAGGGAGTAATCTGATTGCCAATTATTGGAGTCAGGAAGGAATTTATTTTTCCCCTTATGAGATATCATTGGATGATATTTCACTGGGGTTTTTTGTTTGCCTTCCTCTGGATCAATATACTGTAAGTAGGGATATAGAATAGAGTATCTGTCGTCTAAATTTGGCTAGGTTGAACTTGATGAACGTATGTCTTTTTTCCACATCATCTACTATGTAACTTTGTAAGTATGTAACTCCTACACTACCGACACACTTTATTAAAGTGTGGCCGGTTCCGCAAGCCGGGAGATTTCCCGGCTTGCTAGTGGCCGCCCCTCGGCGTGCCGCGCGTCACCGGCGTGCCGCGCGTCACCGACGCGCGGTCACGCGTCATCGGGAGCCTGCGCCCCCTGCACGCGCGTCCAGGGCTCCCCGAGGGAGCCCTGGTGTCCCGCGATGTGGGGGACGGCGGCAGGGGGTTCCGGGGGACCCGGCGGACCCGGCAGCGGGAGGGAGAGCGCCCCGATCGGAGGGCGCTCTTCCGCTGCTTCGGCGCACGCCCGGCACCCTCCGGCGCGCGCCAGTTTACTGCTGCGGCCGAGAACGGGCAAATGCTCGAATAAACTCGGCCGCAGCAGTATTTATCAGGGGAGTTTATTATGCATAACACCAAATATATCACGAGGTAAAATGTCACCCCAATCTTGATGGTTTTGGTCATACCACTGCAGTAAAACCACTTGACATTTTTTATTCTTTATTGAGTGTGATATAAACGTGGATTCAACAGACTTTGATGTATCTAGGGCTTTGAGCCTTATGCTAGTCTCGAAGAAAGTTGCAGGTCTACAAGTCAACATTTTGCCCCTTAGGTGTCAGTGTTATTAACTTGTGTATCCAAATGTCTCTCATACTGTAACAATTTTAAGAATCTTTTCTTGATTAACCATACAACTATATTTACAACTTTACAACTATATTTGTCAATAAACTGTTTAGACACATTATGTAAATGGTAACCTTTCTCAATATCTCTTTTATGCTCTTGAACTTGGTCCTAACACTTCTTTTGGTTCTTCCCATGTAGTGAAAATGTCAATGGTATTCATTTAGATCACAAATGATATATTGCAATTTATGTAAGGTTTAATATTATTTTTTTCTCTAGTGGTAATAAAAGCCATAAATTCATTGTTTGTGTCAAGGAAACTACAAGTTGTACAAATACTATGGCCACATTTGAATCATCCCTGTGCTTTACAAGGGAACCAGGTTGCCCCTTGATCCAGTTTAATCTCTTTCCACAGCACTGTGAGCACTAGAATATCCTTGATATTTATATTGTTACAAATCATTCTGGGATGACTGGGTGTCATTTCTCCGTAATTTTTGTAAGGATACACCAGTATTTCTTATAAATAATTTTAATGAAGGAAATTAAATGTTTATATTTTTTATCTTCCTTATTTTTGGGTGTAAGTAGATCATCACTTCTTGTGGGCATAGATATGATATACATCCTCAAGGAGTTTCTCTTCTTCTCTTCATTCATGCCTCTCTTTTACCCATTTTTAAGGATTTCTGAATATGTCCCAAGTCAGTAAGTCAAAGTCAGTTATATTTAGGTCTTCTTACTGCTTTTATTATTTTATAATTATTGCTTTATATGATTTTCCTATTTATTTAAATAAAAATTACACAACCAAATAATGAAATTGAGCAAAACCGGTACCAACACAACAATGGAACTGCCTAAATTTACTGTAATAAACGAGTTAGAAAACAAATTTCAAAACAATCATTAAATCTTTTTTTTTTTTTTACATTTTCCATAGAAATCAACTGAATTAATGAATTCCCCTTGAATGCTGGTTGAGCAATAATCAGAATGGTCTTCAAGAATTTCCAGGTTCTCCTTTTACTTAAGGGTTTTATGCTCTTTCTTAATTAAAAATAGTCATGGATCGTTTGAAGTCTGCATTTTCTCTTGTCATTCTACTTTGACAGCTATCACAGTACTTGCATATGATTTGCATTTAATATGCTTTGATCTTTCTTCTGATGGAGTTAATTGCTAGAGTGTATATTCTTTTTATCATTAAACTTCCCATGTGGCCTCATTTACTCACGGTTGTCTAATAATTAGCATGAGACTTTTTTTGTTGACCCACACTGACTAATTATATAATTTTACTTTGACTATAAAGGCAATTGTAAAATAATTGCAACAGCTGGTACTGTAAGTGACACGCAGACTAATATGTATGACTTAAGTTTATATCCAATGCTGGGTAATACTAGTGGAAGATAGATGCTTTACGTGAATTTTAATAATTAGTGTCTTACTAAAAGCTTACAAGTGCATATAAATATTGTGCAAACCCATCTCAATAAATCACCGGTGGGCTTAGCTAAGCCTTCTCATTTCCATACCTATTTATGAGGTTAGTAACTTCCTTTCTAATAAATCTGTTAGGATTTATCAATAGGTTTAGGTGCACACTGTATGCTGTATTGATTAATGTTTCCACTGAAAAGTTTCATGCTGAATTTCTGGAGTTGATTTGGAATACAAATACTTTCCTATCAACTCAGTTATTGACTGTTTTAGTTAAGCTGAAATTACAACATTTTAGTAAGACATTTTTTTATTTGGATTTTCTTTTCTTTTTCTTTGCATTATTTCTAGTATATATTATTTCATATTCAATATCTTAAATAAAGAAGCATACTTTAATAAATGTAGTAATTCAATGCCATTGTATAGTATGTTGCATGCTATGTATATCATATAGTTTATGTTGGTCTGCAGTCTACAAGTGCATGTACTAAGGCACATGTAATACTTTTTCCAATTCGTAATCGCTCATTGCACTGCCACAAAGTTATAAATGTCTGCATTAGGGTCCACTGTTATAGAAAATCTAATTTTTTTTATTTCTAAAAATATTTGTTTTTTTATTCATTTTGGTAAGGAATATAAAAGGGATGCTGCCTCTTGTCTAAGCCATTGTCTTCTTGGGTTTGGGTTGGTGTTGGTGGCTGCTGCTTGCTGCTGGTATCAGTATTAAATATATGTATCACATGTACCCCCACCCTCTAGGAGATAATGTTTCTGCTACGGGTGTCTGCGGTGCGCCTATCTGTGAGGGTCCAGAAGAGCCGAGTTGATCTGCGATGTTTGGGAGATCAGGACAGGTTTGTAATGTCTTCTGTTCAGAGCCAGCGCCTCCAGCTTCAGTGGACTCTGGAAGTACTAGAGGCAGTCCACTTCTGAAACCGAATCCCATAGGCTGCTGATGCACACAGGTGTGCCCTATGATGCAGCCTTATCAGTAAGGGAGGTGGAACTGAGTGCTCGCCGACCCACGCGCATCACAGCGTTCAAGGGGCGGAGTCCGATGCGCAAGACACTCCCACGCCGGTCCTGTCCATCAGAAATGCGAGGGCGGAGACCGGGGTGTGTTTTAAAGGGGAGGCTGGACGAGCAGAACCGCCGAGCGTCAGAGAGACCCGTGGCCGGGCAGACAGACCACGCAAGATCCATGCGCGTGTGCATAGCAGGACTGCGATACTGCACTTCCTGAGTGTCAGATACAGCAGAAAGTTTGAGGTGAGGAGACGGTCTCCAATCACCAGGATGATGAATCCTCACAATAAACATATGAAGACTGGATCTCCCAGGATTGTGGTAAGTGGCAATCTCACCACCTCCGAAACGCTGGTGCCCGCTGTGACGGAATGTCCAGTGGTGTCGTTCCCAGTTACAGCCACTCAGAAATGAATGACGAATCAGTCACAGTTCTCTCAGATCTCTTTTCAAAGTTAGTGGCTGAATGTATTTTGCTGCATTTAAAGCTTCCTCAGGCGTCATCTTAATCATGAAGCTGTAAACTCAGTTAGGTTAATACATCACAGATGCATTTTATTACGTTATTGTATTTTCTATTTTGCAGCTCTTTGGTCAGCTCTCTGTCTCATTCTTTTATTTGTATATATATTAAAAGTTACTTTGTCCAGGTCATTATACATGTCTAAAGGGTATTTTACCCACTTACAGTTGTAGCCGGGACCCCCATTCACCCTTTTTTTGATGTTACGGGAGGGGGGTGTTGCACCTAGGGAATGCTCCAATAACGGAGGTTCCGCGTTAGGGAGCTGCCATGTTAAAGGTGGCGCTGGCGCATACCTGGTCCGGCTGGAGATTGCGCATGTGCAGGGCAGGGTGTCAGAAACCCGCGAAGGAGGAGAGCTCAGGGAGGAGGGGAGTTAGGGGACATCGGGTCCCAGCAGCCCCCACGGCCCCCCGTGACACGGCAGGACCAATGAGGTATGAGTTTAGGGAGGATAGGAAGTGGTGGCACGCACGAGGAGTCAGAGCTAGCTGGTGGAGGAAGGAGAAGGAGCTCCGGAGTAGGGAGGCAGCCGCCCCCTACCTAGGCCGCAGCCCCAGGCCCAGATAGGCCCTGAGCCCCAGTAGAGTGCAGCTAGGGACTGGCCATAGTCAGGCTCCTGATCCCCTTACTGTGCGACGATAGTTACAGGACAGTTCTAAATCAGCGGGAGGCCTGGGACCAGGCCCCGGTACTAAGTCGCAGCGTGTCTGGGTGGGACCGCCCCGGACACCTACGGGTGACGTCATCTACGCCCACGCCGATCCTTTGTGAAGACAGTTGCAACACCGGGTACAGGAGTGCCCATCAGGTAAACTTCAAGTGCACCAACGGTACCATTATTCACTCCGGGACACGGTGGCTGCGCAGTCACACACTTATACATTCATTGATTCACGTGGGGGTGGGGAACGTATCTCAGGAGGGAACTGGACATGGGGTGGGATCACCTGGTGAAGGGAGAGGTAGAGTGAGCGTTCACAGGACGCTTTAAGTAGTGCCTCCTCTAGGAAGGGATCACCTGTTGATTACGCTGACGGTTGCTATAAGTAAAGCTTATTGGTTAAGGTATTGCTGTGGGTATGTATTTCATGTACATAAGTTCCTGCAAAGACCCACTTCCCCTAGGGCGTAAGCTATTGCAGGTGGAGGCCCTGCACCAATTTAACCCGTATTGTGAATACCCCAGGCTCTCCGTGGCAGAGGCTTAGGCCCTGTGAGCCTACAGGTTATACAGCACATGGTAGTGATCTGTGTTCGATAGGAACCAGGGCTACACAGTATTAAGGAGTACACCTCATCTAAAGATTGCCGTTTCTCTCTCTTCATATTCTAATGGAGATTAAATTAAACACATTTTCTGACACACACAATTAAAAACATGGTGATGCACAGCTGTGACAGAAGTGCTAGCCATCAGTTATTGTATATTTCACATTGCTAGAAAAACAGTGGTTGTGGGTTCTAGTCCTGTTGGGTCTTACACCATTCCAGTCATTAGGCCAACTGTATTATCAACTCTATATTAAGTAGTTCATATAAAAATCCTATTAGGAAGTCTATGGATGGGACTTATTTAAATATACTCTGCATAGTCATTAGTATATCTCTCATTCTTAAAAAAAAGTCTGTATTGTATTCCATGATGGAGTTTAATAAATGTGCCCGAATTTTCAAATATGCAATCCGCATGTGAATTTTAGTTTGCGGGATGGACTTTTTCAAAATGACCCGTGGAATTCGGGGAAATGGATTTTGATAGTTTCATGCATCTTTATTAAGGAGAATAATATGAACGTGTTAATCAAAATATTTTTTTGTCTCTCGGGCAGAGTTCTTGAGAAAAGATTTGTAGAAAGAAAATATGATGGTGACCTAATGAACCAAGCACTGATTAAAACGAATCAATTTAATAGGGATGGTCTTGTAGCTATTAAAATTAAAAAAAAAACCCCACAATAACAAGATTCTCAAGCCACTTTCATTACTCAATATAACAGAGAGGAATCAAAAATAAAAAAATAAAATTTTAAGATATTGGCATATTTTAAAAAGAGGTACGATATTAGGAGATTATTTGCAAGATTATCCCAAAGTATTTTTTAAAAGAGCACGTAACGTAAAAGAAAAATTGATCACACACTTTCAAAATTAGACAATGTAACTTTGGATTATTAGAGAAATTAAATTTTATGTACTGCTGAAGATTGTTTCAAAATTAGATAACATATTAACTGCAAAACAAACCATGCTGTTTATTTATCAAAATGCCCATATGGTCTGCTGATTGTGGAAAACCCACCAGACCACTACAGGTACGAATATTGGATTATTTAGATAATGGTTATGTAACATCTTAAGTGTCACATATAAAGTGTCTATAGAGTAAACATTTGAGTTATCATCTCTGGAAGCTCTCAATATCTTTTCTATATCTTTAAACATGGATGCAGATATCTGGACAAATATTCTGATTCCTTTCTTCACACAGGTATGTTGATTTCCCTTCTATCAATTTGACCCCAACTGCAAAAGAACTATTATCACATTAACATACTTTTTTAATTTTATTCATTTAAAAAAAATATTTTACCAAGAAGAAATACATTGAAAGTTACCTCTCGTTTTCAAGTATGCCCTGGGCACAGAGTTAAGATGACAAATAATACATGGTTACAAATGTAACAGTTTTTCTGGACCCTCCTGACCCACCCAATCTCAGATTGGCCCCTGTAGTCTAACCGGTCCCCATTACATGGATGTGTCTGGTGGTGTACCTTTTGGCTACAGGACTCCTGAGTCTCCCGCATGATGTTGGTATGGGGATATCAGCAAGACAGGCGCTGAGGTAGTGTGCTTTGAGTCCTACCTATATCCAGTGCAGCGCCTCCACCTCATCAGGATCTCTGCATCCGCAGGGAGATGGATCTGATGAGGAACTCCTTCTGGATGCCTTCCTCTGCTGAGTAACTCCACACTCACATGAGGGTTTTGATGAATAAGGGCATCTTTATTGGCATGGTTCAGGCAGACTGCCCCTCGCAGCGGTCAGCTTAGCCGCACATCTCTCTGCTGCACTCCATCTGGAAGGTTCATCCTTCTCCTAATGGAGTTGCTTTCCACCTCTCCCCTCAGGGAGATTCACCAGCTTGTCTCTCTTGAGCTGCACAGACTCACAGCTATTGCATCACACACTGCGACACTGTTGCAGACCTCCACATGACTCTCCTGAACAGTCAGAACACCAACAGAACTGAACTACTAACTTTAGGCAGTTCTGTGTCTTATATCACCTCCAGAAACAGACACCCTCTGTGTCACTAATCGTGGACACAAAGCATGTTGTCACTTCCTTTGGGACATATGATACCTCACCAGGGTTTGAGGGAAAACCTCCATGATTGTTACTGGCAACCCTGCATACTTACCAGGATTACTGCCAATATGAAGGAGATATGTACACCAATTTTACACATGGCTACACAAATATAGTTAAATAAGTGAACAGGGTATACATTATATACAAGACATTGCATTCACAGTTAAAGATAATATATCTTATAGGCTTATGTAACAGTTACAGACCAGATTAAAATGTGAGACAGCCTTAGTTGTGAAAGAACTTAAACTGGTGGTGGATGTGAGAGTCTCCAGTAGGTTGTTTCAGTTTTGGGGTGTATGGTAAGAGAAAGAGGAGCGGACGGATACTTTGTTGAGCATTGTGACCATGAAAAGTCTTTTGGAGTCATATCTCAGATGATAAGTGCAGCATGCGTAGGGGTGAGGAGCTTGTTCAGATAGATGTGTAGCTTGCCCAGAAAGTATTTGAAAGCAAGACAGGAAAGGTGACCTAGATCTGATAAAACTCGCTTCTATTACAACGGACGGTGCACCCGCAATGATTGGAAGAAAATTGGGATTTGTTTCTCGTTTGAAGCAGCATTTGAGTGAAAATGGTGTGAAAAACATGTTGCTCTCCTTCCATTGCATCCTGCATCAGGAGAATTTGTGTGCTCAGATGCTCGGAACCGACACGTTGAAAACTTTGATGGACAAGGTTGTGAAAATCGTGAATCACATCCAAAGTGGAAGTTCACTAATCCAGCGACAGTTTGTTGAGGCTTTGAAAGAATGTGGTGACTGTGATTTCGAGGATCTGACTGACTATGCAAATGTGAGATGGTTGAGCAGATGAAAAGTTCTGGAACGGTTTACCTATTTGCTTCCTCAAATTCGAGATTTTCTTGTTGAGAAACGTCAGATAGAAACATTTTCTGACATTGAGAACCCTTCATGGCAGTGTGATTTACATTTTCAGTGTGATATCATGGCTCACTTAAATGAATTAAACGTGAAGCTGCAGGGAAAGGGTAAAGTAATATGTGAGCTGCCACAGCATATTTAAGACATTTAGTCAAAACTGAACCTCATTCAGGTACAAACTCAGAAGGACGATTTTACCCATTTTGCACACCTGAATAGATTTCTAGAAAAAAAACGAGGAGTGTGGTTTACTCGACGTTAAGCAGCCACTATATGTAAACTGAATAAAAAACCTGACCCAGAAATTTGAATCACGTTTTTCTGATTTCAATGACTTCAAATTTGCATTTAAAGCTGCAGTTCAGTCTTTTTTTTTTTTTTTTACTTCAATAGTTTCATGTGTGCAATCTCTAATTACCTAAAGAACTGTATAGCTGCAGGTCAATTCGTTCTCCATGTATTGATCGGCAAAATTTGGTGACATCATTAGTGAAGGGATCTGTTTTTCTTCTGCTTCTTTCTCTCAGTGGAAGCTCATGAATATTCATGAGCACTCCTGCACTGACATGTGCTAGAGGGAGGGCAGGGCTGACAAAGGGGTGTGCCAGGGCTTGTGACAGGACATGAAGGGGCAGTGCCTTAGCAAATGGTTGTTAAAATAGAATACAAGAAAATTGATCTTTCAAAGTTGTTTTTCTAAAAACAGAAAATGCTAAAATTATTTTTTCTTACTACAGAACTGATTTATTAAAAAAACCACACATGCAGGATATTGACTGAACTGCAGCTTTAAATTCTTGCGTGATCCATTTCACTTTGATATTACAAATTCAAGCAAAGAAATGTCCATCCTTCTGTCTTTGGACAAGCGTGGGCTTGAAGATGATTTGCTTTCTCTTCACAGTAAGAACACTTGAAAATGTACCTGAATTCTTCAGTCACAGATATGTGGAAATCTATTCTGACTGACAACCATCTCCCAACTTTGAAATCAGCCATTTCAAAATTATTGTCCATGTTTGGATCCACGTGGGTGTGTGAATCGACGTTCTCTATGATGGGATTCATCAAGTCAAAATACAGATCGCAAATTGTTGATGTCAATTTGGAAGCTGAGCTAAGATGTGCATTGAGTTCAGATATTCAGCCAAAGTTTATGCAACTTGTCAGAAATAAGGATTGTCAAATTTCGCATTAAATTATCTTAAATTTTCAATTTGAACTATTTTCATTGTTTGCGTCTGACGCAGTTGTAACTGAGTAGTCAAAGTGTTCATGTTTTGAATAAACTTGTTCAAACAGTGTGTGTTGTTTGAAATTTTTGCATGCGCAACAAATACCTCAATTTTTACAGTGTGGCTATTTTCACTTCTAATTCGCCACGCCTGTGGCTACATTGAAAAATAGGTTGCCCACCCCTAATCTAGCCAATATATAAAAGTTACATTGCTTGTATAGAATACTGTAATCAGTCCCACCTCAATAGTTCTCAACTATCTCCTCGGTAGCACCCACATCACGACTCCCAGGTTAGGCTAGTTCTCTCTGCGACTGACGTCCTGGTATACACACGTGAATGAGCAGTCTATTGAGAGATTACTTTCTCCAGGAGAGAGGTGGAGAAAACATTTGCTATTGCCAAAGGCATGGAATCGATCACTATTGAATGTTTTGTTGACCGATCAAGAAAACATCTGATAGTGATCGGTTTAATGTTGTTTCAACTGTGAAAAGCGTGAATAAATAAGAGTCAAAATTAACAAAAGTCTTCGGGAAGGGCTGATAATTTCTAATATTTTGGTTTCCACGTGTGAGGCATAAAGAGGATCATTTTGCAGAATGACAAATAAGTTTATTGCAGTGTACGTTGCACACGCAGAGGAGAGTTTCATAATAAAACTCTCCCAACGAGATACTGGCCTACAGGCCCTATTTATACACAAACTACTAAGCCCACGCCCCCTATACGGAGTTGCGTGTGCGCCACTACATAAGCATATAAGGTAAACAAAATATGAATATGAACACATTGAGTTAATAGCCTTATGGGATGCATAAATGAAATGACTCAGCAATAACACTTTATTCAAGCCGTTGACCTTTTCTCTACATACAGGACTTTATAGCCACCTCCCTCGGATCAAAGCACATACCCCTCCTTTTGAAGCTAGAACGTAGTTTAAAGCAATTCTGTTTTGTAAGGCCATACGCCTAATCTGAACCTGTTCTTGGTTTAATGATGAAATTAAAAACTGCAAAATTAAGGCCACATCCTTCCTGTAAATTGTTATCTGACTAAACATTTTTACACAGGTTTCATTGGTTGGTGGAGACACTTGACCCATAAATTGATTCTTGTTCCTAGTGTGTGATACACCCTTTACAGAGGTTCCCTTAAAAAAATGGGAAAATACAGAAATTATACACATAATACTAAAAACCTTATTTTATGCAAGCAACCTTTCTTTGAGTATGCAGTTGCTAGATAAAGGCAATGGCATCTATCTCTATCATCATATATTTTCAGAATCATCACAACATTCTATTACTGAGAATTGAGGGGGTTTGGTATCTGTGGAAGCAAAATGCATGATCCTCACCCCTGCACGCATTATATACATCATTCACTCAGAATATCAGAACAGACGATGTCTGCGATGGGTCAAAATGGCTGACTTATGATCCTTTCCTTGTGGCTGACACACGCCCCTGGGTGACCCCCTCCTTTCGGTGGAGGTGCAACACACTTGTGGATCAAAGTTCTGCTGCACATGACACATACATAGAGAGTGATGAGTACTGCCAAAACACATACAAGAGCATTCACAAGCCACGCTTCCAGGAAACCAATCCTCCCATCACGGATCAATTGTACATACATCTTAAATTTCTAACTTAACACACTCTAAAAATATTGAGTCTCTGAAAAAATGAAATGTTCTGATAAAACCGGGCCTTAGCCTGGTGTCTTATTTTCCTCGTTGGTTAACGGTTAGAGTTTTGACTCGGCAAGACGTTAACTTACTGCGGCTGTGCTTTAGGTGACTTTGGTCTTTGGTGGCGCTGGAACGTTTGGTGGCGCTGGAACGAGCTTTACGTGCTTTGGGTCCAGGAAAAAAAACTCTGCCACTTTAATTGCTGTATTGATGGTTACTTTAGGCCTTTTCACCTGGGATAAAGAGCATGCTTGCATAGGACATATTTGACTATAACCCCATCTCAAGTAGGTGCACTTTCAACTTTGCCTAGAGAGACTCAAAAAATTTATTAGTTGCATACAACTTATTGTTTTATTACCAATAACATGGTCCTTAATTCGTTCCTTTGGACTGCTGATAGTCACAAGTCATCCCATAAGTGTCTCATAGGGAGATAATTTATACCTAGGAATAAATTATTGTATCAATGTGTTTACTCCTGTTTTAGCATCCGCATATAGACAGAGGTGTTCCCTATTAATGTTCCTAATTCGTTCCTCAAATTAAAACTAAGTAGCCAATGTGAACCTGACTTTGATATAATCTAAGTTCCTGAAACTTTGGGGGCTCATCCCTTGCCAAACACACTTGCTTCCATAATTAATTCTATCCTGTCTGCAGGCCATATCCCTAAGACCTGGGAAACTGCCAGAGTTTGTCCCAATCTTCAAAAGTGGGGACAAAAAAGACTGTCTCAAACTACAGGCCAATCTCTCTTCTCCCAATACTATCCACAGTCATGGAAAAATATTCACCCCCCAATTAAGCAATTATTTTACCCATACAAATTTCCCTAGCCAATCCCTATCTGGCTTTTACCCAAACACTCCCCTGTAACTATTCTGCTAAAAAATTGAAATGCCTTGTATATAATGTATACCATGTTCACTTATGTAACTGCTTTTGCAACTATGTATCCCATGTATTTATCCCTATGCACAAGACACACCCACAAATGAGAGGTGACTCCCAAATCACCACTTCCTGGCAAACCCATTCTAGATTACACAGCAATTTTGACAATAACCACTGCTTACAGACACTTTTGGAAAAAATAAATGGTTAAAAGTTATAACATACATCACATTCAGTTAATAGACAAATGATTTTGTATAAGACTTCACACTAATGTCTTGCTTTATATAATGTTTTTGCACAGTGCTGAGCACACGGTCAGCTTTATAATTTTAAAGACACTCTTTATATTCATCTGACTAAAGAAAAAAATAATTTTATAAGACTTGTTCCCGGGCAAAAAGCCATCTTGTTTCTGGGCGTTTCGCCAATTGACTCTGAACAGATAAGATAACGGCACACCACAGCTTCTTCCTGAAAAATAATAATTATTGGATTGGAACTTTTGCTTAAAGTTTAAATACATGGAGCTTTATCCAGAGCCCTAAGAACTACATTTTTTATGGCCTCTCAAAAAAATTAACCAATGGGCTTTTATATAGCTGAGGTTTATATAACTTCTTAACACACAAATAGCTCCCACACGCTCATGCTATCTCCCTCCACTCAGTTCTTTTTAATGCCTTCTGTTTGAACTTTCATAGTTTCACTGACTTCATTAATTACAAATGTATGCTATCCTGTTGCAATTCTGTCCTTTCTCAAGCTACACAAACCTATTTCTCTCCATTAATCAACACTCACAAGTCTACCCCACACTAACTCTTCCTTCATCTCACCTCAGGACTTTGCTGACTATTTCAAGAAAGAGATTGAATCCATACACCAGAACATTCCCTCTTTTTCCTCTTATCCTACTTTGCTTTCTACTCTCTTCCTGCTTTCCTAGACTCTTTTTCCACTGTATCAGAAGAGAATGTCACCATCACTGTTGATCTCCTCTTCTCCCTCTAATCTGCTACATTTCCATTCTCCTTCAAACATGCAACAGTTATACCACGAGTCAAAAATAGCAAGCTTGACCCTACCTGTCTTTCTAACTACTAAACTTGTCTTGTATTCTCTTGCTTGCTCCATTTTCTCAACATCCATTCTCTCCTTAACCCTCTACAATCTGACTTCTGCACTGCTCCCTCCATGGAGACAATTCTCACTAAAATAACTGATGACCTATATGCTGCCCAAGACATTACACTTTGCTCATATTACTCCACCTCTCTGAAGCATTTGCCTCTGTGGACCACACTTCTCTTTTCTCTGTACACCCTCTCTCTAGGTGACCTAATAATATCTCTTGGGTTTTAATATCACCTCTATGCTGTCGACACCCACATTTACTTTTCAACCCCTGACCTTACACCTGCTGTACAAACCTAAGTTTCTGAACATCTCTCTGTTATCTCATCCTGAAAGACCCTCTTTCGCCTTAAATTTAACATGGCAAAAACAGAGTTCCTCATACTTCCTCCCAAACCTGACCCTATTATCTCCTTCCACATTACTCTTGAATCTTCCATCCAGTAACCCAAGCACGCTGCTTAGGGGTCACTCCCAACTCCTCTCTCATATTCTCCTCTTTCACTCAAAATATTTCTATAACCTGTCACTTTTTTCCTCCACAATATCACAAAGATACACCTGTTCCTCTGTTGCTCAACTGTTAAAACTCTGATTCAGGCCCTCATTCTCTCCTATCTTGATTACTGTAATCCCCTGCTATCCCGCCTTCCTGCCTTTCACCTGTCTTCCCTTCTATCTATCCCAAACGCTGCTGCCAGAATCATTCTACTCTTTAAACTCTGATTCTGCGTTTCCCCTCCTGAAATTCTTCTCCTGGCTTCTAATCAAATCCTATTGTTTCTCTATGCTCTCCCTACCTACCAATTAGATTGTAAGCTCCTCAGAGCAGGGACTTCTCTGTCTTAATGTTACTTTTATGTCTGGATCACTTATTTCATGACCTCTTACCTTTACCATTTGATACCTATATGATTACGACGTGCACCACTCCTGTGAAGCACTGTGCATATTAATAGCGTTATATACATTAAAACATACAATACAATATATACTTCAAACAATGCTTGTGAGCTTTTACCCGCATTTTTGAACACAAAATATTCCCAAACATATCCTAATCCCATAGAAATAAAATGTAAATGTGTTTTTACTGGTTACACACAATACAGAACACATAATACAAAAACTTCTCTCATACACAGCCAAACAACATCACAAAAATAACGAACAAATAAAAGAAAAACATTTCTCCCCTATTACCAAACAATTTCACCCTGCAACTCTATTAATAAAAGTTCCCTTCTCTTTCTTTATTCTCATAAATAACCTGAATTTATGACTACTCTGATGCTCCGGAGCTTTTGAGTTAACTTTCGTATCTTGGCACATTCCTCGCGCTGGAGAAAAAGGTGAGGGCACGATCTGTGCTGCTGCTGTTCTGATTCTCTTGCTTGCAGACATTTGAGCAGAAGGAAAAAAGAATACTGTATCTCGTGGTTTTAAAACACTTATCCGTCTGGCCAAAACGAATAAACCTTTTAAACTTTCACCAGTGACAGAGCTAAATATAGGCCATCTTTTTTTTTTTTCCCGCATTCTTTTAATCCTTCTATACTTGATGTACACCTTTTAAAACCTTTTACAAATTTAGATTTCATTGTGAGCAAATAATATTCATGTTTTTGTACGTACTTGCAAGTTCTTGGATGGTGATTTGTGCATACGTGATACTTACTGTAGCATGGTTTATCTTTCACACAGGTAATCATTCAGGAAAAATTAATTAGGGTATCAAATATATCTATCAACTCTCCATTAAGGGCTCAACAATTTTACTTGCCGGCACCGAAACTTGAGTTTATTTCAGGAAATGATTTATAACCACTTATTTCATGTGGGGAAATGGAAGGAAAAGCTGATACGTTTACACCTGATTTCTGCGGCATCCGCCAGCCGGGCCTGCCATGCATGACTTTAGCCACAAAAAACTCACAAGATCCAAAGATTTATACTGCCACAGACACACAGGGATTACTGAAAGTTAGAAGGTTCCACTATGAGCCCTTGCGTTCGCATTCTTACGACTAAGAAAACCGGTGCGGCTGCCCATAGGTTCACGCTTCCTTCTATAGTAATTTATTGCAAACAAACTTTTTTCATTCGGGTGGCATGTTTTTCACTGGGACTTGCATGTGTTTTTTTCATTTGAACTTTCATGTGTATTTTCATTGGCCAACAAAACATATTTATATTGTCTCTTCTTGTTCTCTGTATCCATTCTTTATTATTTTTGTCTGCAGACACACAACCTCTAACGGCAAATTTTGAGAACTTTGGTTTCCCATTATTTTCCTGTTACAGTAATCACATTTAATTGACCTGTACAATACTCCTGATACAATAATCAGCGCAAGCTGATTGCGTACAACTCTTTTGGCATGTTATTGTTCTGAAATATGCAAATAAGGACTTGTCACAAGACTGTTCCCCAATCATATTTTTCACCATAACTATACCCAGGAAAACACTTGAATTACTTCAGAGGGTCCAATCCAGTCCTGATAAACCTTATACTTTTATAACATGGATACAGATAAGACCTTCTAAACAGATATCCATAGATAAACTCACTTGGTATGTTAATGACAAGACAAAGCAAATGTACAATCAGGGACCCTTCTGTTCAGACAACAAAAATATTTATCACAACCCAGGACAGTCTGAAAAACAATCCCTTAAGCATACAAACACTCACCTTAATCACCAAAACTTTTAACGGAACTCTCACCTTAATCCCAATAAAACTTAAATAACTATAACACTTTAAAATGGATACAGGAACAGACAAATAAACTTATTTGAAACTGCTAGGTAAACCCGTCAACCCAGATTGAGATACCCTTCAAAACACATCTCTCTACACACCACTCAAAACAACTTTTTAAACTCAGGCTTTCCTCAAAAGGTGCCTTTTACCTTGATTCTTACGAGCGCTCAGATTTGAGTGACCGAGAAGTGTTTTTTTCAGGTGCTCAGCTTCCGGTATATTTGAGTTCCTATTCGGAGCTCCATCTATGACAAGCGTGAATAAATAAGAGTCATAATCTGAGGATCATTTTGCAGAATGATAAATAAGTTTATTGCAGTGTACGGTGCACACGCAGAGGAAAGTTTCAAAATAAAACTCTCCCAACGAGATACTGGCCTACAGGCCCTATTTATACACAACATACTAAGCCCACGCCCCCTATACGAAGTTGCATGTGCGTCACTACATAAGCATATAAGGTAAACAAAATATGAATATGAACACATTGAGTTAATAGCATTATGGGATGTGTAACAGGGGAGTAATCCCTGTTCAAGTAATGTGCCTTTAATCTAGCAGTGTGGTGGTTAACTGCTGGTAGTCAATTAGTGGACACCACCTGCCTGATTTAGATTGCTTACAAAAGCCTTTCTGTTGAGACGGAAGTGACTCCTTAGCTCTGAATGAGAGCTTACCTTTGGAGAGACAGAGCAGTGTTCTTGAGACTCCCAGGAGAGACTGACCAAGAGAACACACATCTCTGGAGCTGACCGGTCTTGAGCTCTGCCCAGCATAGCTGATTGCAAGACACCAAATAAGACTTCTAAACATGGATGCTGATATTTTCTGTGCACGCACGGGTGCGGTTCCAGGAGAGCAGAGAAGCTTACTCTACAGCAAGAAACAGATAAGACTTTCATAATTAAGAGACTGCTTATATCTGCTTATTTCATGCTATATGTTTTGGGGCTGCGAGACATGCTTTACTAAGGGAGATGTGAATTAATTGCATAGGATTTCACTAGAACTACTCCCAAGTGAATAAAAGCTTTGTTCCCCCCCTGTGTTTGGATGATTTCCTGATGAAAAGGAAAAGGCACAATTAAGCCTATTATAATTTCACCTTATAAAATCTCCAATTGTGTACCTCTGTGAACGTCCGTCAACAGGATGCATAAATGAAATGACTCAGCAATAACACTTTATTCAAGCTGTTGACCTTTTCTCTACATACAGGACTTCATGGGCACCTCCCTCAGAATGCGAGACACTGCGTTATCTGTCTCTTATTTTCATAATATTGGCACTTTTGCTCTTCTCTTCAAGGTTTTTCAGTTAGTTGCGTAGCTTATTATCACTTTAAAATTGGAAGCAAAAATCTCTTTCAAATCGTCCATTCTCATACCCCGTTCACTCAGACAAAACCTAAAATGGATGCTGACTTAAAATAGTTGCTTAGATCCCAGTGCTGTTATGTCAGACCTCCCTCCTAACATCATATTCTCACTTTGTCACAACGTATAGCACGTCCTCAAGGCTGATACAAAACAGCATTAAGAACAACTGGCACATCTTGACAAACGATAAGAAAATTGGAAAGAAATTCCAGTCACCACCAATCTTTTGCTACAAGAGAGGACAGAACATAGGAAACACACTAACATACTCTGACCCCGTGGAAAAATATTCTACTGGCACTACGTGGCTGAAAAAGACACCTGGAGTATACAAATGTAAGGGTTGCGTAAATTGCCAATACATTCTTTTAGGAAAAACATATGCCCACTCACACAGTGGACTTCCTATCAAAATCTCACACTTCCTAAACTGTGAATCACGTTATGTAGTGTACATTATCAGGTGCCCATGCGGACTTCATTATGTGGGGAAAACTACAAGAATGCTGAAGGAGCGGATCGCAATGCATAGATCATCCATCAGGAAGGCGCTATTGGAGACCATGGACAATGAGGATTTAATTCACCAACCAGTGGCGAGACATTTCAAAGATCTTAAACATAGCTTGGCAACGTTTCGGTGCATGCCAATAGCACAGGCGCATGTTTCAAGGGGCGGCAACAGGAGCAAGTTACTATTACAAATGGAAGCGAGACTTATCTATAGTCTTAATACTGTGACCTCTAAGTGTCTCAATGAGGACCTCAATCTGGGGTGCTTCTTGTAACTAGCTCTGGGTCATATAAGTATATTGCCCTGCTGTTGCATGTCCAATGAGTGCATATTGCCCGGGAGCTATTTTTGCCATCTGCATAGTCATTCAACCTTTTCTTTAATATCTTGGCTTCTCTATAACACTTGTCTCTGGGACAAAAGATGTTAATTTATTTGCTTGTATATATCTATTAGACACAGTATGGGCCTCATGCACTAAGCTTGATGTTCCCGATAAGCATGATTTTGCCGATTTAACCTCGCCGTATGCAATAAGTGCCGAATCCCTGGCCAATAAAGCCGAAAACATTTGTTCCCACTATGGTGATGATTTGCCGATCACACACAGGTGTATCGGCGAGCATGGTGAGGGCGTGTTATGTTCGCCAATTGAACTTTTCTGAATCTGCTGATGCAAGCATGTTTTTGATTGAGCGGCCCATTTAAAGGTACCGTGTATTTCTATTCATTCTCTGTGTTGTTGGGAGAGAGAGAGAGAGACACACACAGAGCTGGCCGATTTGAAATTTAGATATTGAGAGAGAGAGAGAGAAAGAGAGAGAGAGAGAGAGAGAGAGAGAGAGAGAGAGAGAGAGAGAGAGAGAGAGAGAGAGAGAGAGAGAGAGAGAGAGTTGCTGTGTATTGTGATTGGTTTGTCCTGTGTTGGTTTGTTTACATCGTTTTGTTGTTGTCACTTTGTAAGTGTTCAGTGCGATTGTGTTTATATTAGTTTCCTGTTCTTTGTGAGTGCTAGAGGTATGGCCGAGAAGCGTGGGAGGAGTGATGCAAGCTTACTTAGCTTTGTATGTCTCACATAAATGTAATACTCCTGTGCCACACATATTCAAAATAAACCAGCATTTTATCTATCTCTTTCAACAGTTTGCACTTTTTGTATGTATTGGTCATTCAATTACATATTCATTAAACATAATTGTTATGTATTTCAAGGACGGACAAGTTCAGCTGTGAAGAACGAGATGTGGGACGAAATTACAGTGTCTGTGTCTGTGTGTGGGAATCGTGTCAGGAGCAAGACGAATTGTAGGAAAAGATTTGATGATATCAAGTTAAATCTAAAAAAAAATCCAAGCACAACAGATGCATGCTTCTGCCACTGGAGGCGGCCCGCCTACACCAGCTCTAACGTTAACTCCATTGGAGGAGCAGATGCGTGAAAAATTTCTTCCGGTCGTCGTGGAGGGTTTGCCAGGTGACAGGGATATCGGAATTTACACACAGGAAATCCCAGCAGGTGACAAATCTTACTGTACTACACGTGTCGGCTCTAAATTTTAATAAAGTTTCCCTGCATAACTGTATATCTTTAGTAATATAAAACCTCTCTCTCTGTATATATAATTATAGATATATATAAACTTGGTGATGATACTTCATATATATATATATATGTAGTTATAGATATAGCTTGATATTATATACATACATATTATATGTGTATGTTCATTTGCATGTATTGTTTGTGCAATCCTGACTTACAGCATTTTAATGCGCACACACTACTTGAACAGCAGGAAGGGATTGTGTGTAATGATAATCAAAAGAGCATACACTGGCATCTTTGATGTAACAAACCATTCAACATCTTGCAAATATATGTGTAAGCTTCAGGTATGGTCACATCTTCAATCACACACAGGGTTAACATGCATAACCACTAAACACACCCGCAGTCATCGTTAAATAAAATCATTCGTGTCATCAGTGTGTTTTTGGTCATAGTGTGTATGTGCTAGAAACAACATAATTGACTTTGTGATGTATCTGTACATATATATTTTTTTATAATCTATTTATATATTTGTGTATCTATGTAATACGTCTAAACAGCCCGTTAATGCATATGAAATTCCTGCTTGTAATATTCTCGAATGAAAGGCGAACATAATGAAATTTCACACACACATTCACAAATTGTTAATTAATGCTGTGTTTGTGGTTCATGTTCTCTCATGTGACACCCCTGCTTCTCCTACATTCTACGATATTTATTACTAATGAGTATCACAATGTTCAACAATTATGTTCTGATTTGTAAGCATAGAGTATTGTTTTAATTAATGTCAGTGATGTCACTTATTGGGCCTGTAATAATGGATTACATATGCAGTATGTAGAACGCCCCTCGGAACAGTAGGACACATACCTTCATACATATCAGCTTTAACATTGAAAGTAAGTTGTATGCGTTCTAAAATATGTTTCTTCATCATGTTAACATGTACATTTAGTTCTACATGGATAATGTACAAATCGACCTAACCATTTTATTATTGTATAGTGAATAAATGATGATATTTTTACATGACTACACCCACTACAGATACTGTCATGTGTACCTAATTCACATAAAGTAAGTTTATTATGTATTTGAAATATATTTTTCTTCCGCCAGCTCCTGTGCCAGCTCCTGTGTCAGCTCCTGTGTCAGCTCCTGTGTCACCTTTGCCAGTTCCTGTCTCAGATTTGACTAGTCAGACAGAACTCGTGTCCTCACCTGGATTATCTATTTTATCATCAAGAATGGAAGGTGAGTGTTTGACGTACACACCATATGATGTGTACACTGCTATGGCTAATTACATTGTTTAAAACATGTGAGTTTCACATGTGATGAACTTATTAATAGTTAATGACACAGGAGATGTATGGTTTCATTACACAACATGTATTGTGTGTGTTTTCAAGTACCAATTCAGAGGTGTGATGTCACAAAAAGCTTTCATTCCTTCATCATTCACACTGCTTCGACACGTAATTGTGGCCAAAATTGTTCCATTTTTATTGCACATAAATTTAACATAATATGTCATCATTTAATGTGTTCCAGTATCAGAACAACTATCATTAATGCATAAAAAACAAGGTATGTTCCATGTGAGTTGCTCATTTATGTTTCTATTTCTAGAACCAGATGTTTCCGAGCACGGAGAAAGTGACTCAAGTGACCATGAAGTTGTTGACACTCCTGGATTAACACAGCATTCAAGTCCTCCTGCTCGTGACACTTTCTCAGCAATTGCAGCTTCTGAAGAACGAATCTTGGGTGAAGAAAATCGTCGCCATACAGAAATGATGGCAATCCATGAAAGGATTATGGCACAGCATGAAAGGATGCATGAAAGGATGATATCTGAAATGACACAAATAAAAAATGTCATCATACAAGTACCTAAAGAGCTCCAAAATCTGAACCACACGTTACAAGCACTAGTTCTGAATGTAAGCCAAACCAATCAATTTAGGAGTACAGCAAGAGAGCAGGAATTCCAGTACAGTATAACCCATCAGAGGATGGATCTTTACGTGCGGCTTTTTTTCTCCAGACACATCAGTACATCATTCACCACTTCAGGATGCTTCTGAAGTGACTTGATGTCACTTCCAACCGTCTTCGTCATCATTTACAAATATTTCACCGACACCTGCAAATGAGACACGCAAAAGAAAGATTGGTCAACAATTACAAATCACCAGCTTTTGGAAGAAAACAAAAACACACACACAAGAAAGTGTTCCACCACTGTTGCAATGTATCTTAAGTGCTCCTGAACCAGTGCCACAGCCCACCACTGCCCCTGAACCAGTGCCACAGCCCACCACTGCCCCTGAACCAGTGCCACAGCCCACCACTGCCCCTGAACCAGTGCCACAGCCCACCACTGCCCCGGAACCAGTGCCACAGGCAACCACTGCCCCTAAACCAGTACCACAGCCCACCACTGCCCCTGAACAAGTGCCACAGCCCACCACTGCCCCTGAACCAGTGCCACAGCCCACCATTGCCCCGGAACCAGTGCCACAGGCAACCACTGCCCCTGAACCAGTGCCACAGCCCACCACTGCCCCTGAACAAGTGCCACAGCCCACCACTGCCCCTGAACCAGTGCCACAGCCCACCACTGCCCCTGAACCAGTGCCACAGCCCACCACTGCCCCTGAACCAGTGCCACAGGCAACCACTGCTCCTGAACCAGTGCCACAGGCAACCACTGCCCCTGAACCAGTGCCACAGCCCACCACTGCCCCTGAACCAGTGCCACAGCCCACCACTGCCCCTGAACCAGTGCCACAGGCAACCACTGCTCCTGAACCAGTGCCACAGGCAACCACTGCCCCTGAACCAGTGCCACAGGCCACAACAAGTGCTACAGTGAAGGCCAGAGTACTTGGCACAGGGCGAAGAAAAACACAACAGCCAACAAATAGGCCTGTAACTCGCTCTCAAAAGTCTAAAAAAAAATAATAATAACCTTCACTAAACTATTTTGATATGTTGTGGTGTTTAATGCATACTCTTTCATGCATAGTGTATGTGATCATGTAGAGATGGCTGCAAAGATTGTAGTACACAACCGACACACTTTATTAAAGTGTGGCCGGTTCCGCAAGCCGGGAGATTTCCCGGCTTGCTAGTGGCCGCCCCTCGGCGTGCCGCGCGTCATAGACGCGCGGTCACGCGTCTTCGGGAGCCAGCGCCCCCTGCACGCGCGTCCAGGGCTCCCCGAGGGAGGGGGTTCCGGGGGACCCGGCGGACCCGGCAGCGGTAGGGAGAGCGCCCCGATCGGAGGGCGCTCTTCCGCTGCTTCGGCACGCGCCCGTCACACTCGGGCGCGCGCCAGGCTACTGCTGCGGCCAAGAACGGGCAAATGCTCGAATAAACTTGGCCGCAGCAGTATGTCCTTGTACAGATATGAATGTTTACAAATGCTCATTCAGTGATGAATGTGATACATGTTTCATAACATATTATTAATCAGTTGGTTACTGATAACACATTAGGCCAAAACTTTAATTAACATGTAATATGACATTGACTAAGGTTAAGTTAAGTGTAACATTTAACACCTTGAGTATTGTCATGTTTACTGTCATGTTATGAGAGTATGTTTTATATACACTGGCGACACACTTTATTCGAGCTCGGCTAGTCCCACGAATTCGGGTATACCCGGGTGTATTGAGGTTTGTGACTGTTTTCTGCCCGAGTGCATTGCGTTATTTTCCAGGCAGGGATTGAAGCATTTTATTCTCGCTGGCTGCAATACTGCACAGTATATATATATATATACTGCATTACAATTCATGAATTTATGCCATCTGGTAGACACGCGAAGCATTGCAGCCTATTAAATCCTAATCATTATCATTTAACAGATCAGCCACCCGTCAGCCAGGCATGAACCATGGCTGGGAAGGCAAACGCAACGGGGCTTGTCTGAGGTGAGGAGCGGCGCATTCCAGGTATCTGCCAGGTACATACTGGGTATTTGCTCGAATAAAGTGTGTCGCAGCAGTACAACATTATGACCTTTACCATTTCACATTAACTACTGTTTCATGTAATGTGTTATTGTGTATTGGGCATATGAAGAAATGTACTTCATATAATCTTCACTGACACTTCACGAAGTTTAGATATCTAAAATATTGTAAGAGCTATTCATATGTAAATGTGGATCCATATAGTATTTGTCTGTGTGTGTATGTATATATATATCTACACATCTCTATACAGTATGTACACACATATCATCTCTCCCTCTAGAAAACACACACATATATATATATATATATATATATATATATATATATATATATATATATATATATACGTGTAGAGGTATCAGTACCGTTTTAGCCGAGCTTCAATAATCAAAAAATAAATAGATGATACCGTTCTGTGGCTAACGAAATGCTTTTATTTGTGCGAACTTTCGAGATACACTGATCTCTTCTTCCGGCGATGTTACAATGAATGAAGCAAAAGGTATACTTAAAAACAGTGTCTCTTGGAATGTTATCTGTGCTGGTCCTTCCCCCGATGTGGATGTGTTTTATGGCTAGAGGTGTCAAAGGGTTACTGAAAGCAAGTGAAGAAAGTGTGTGTATGTGTATCAGTGTGAATAAGAATGAATGGAGAGCCCACAGTATAAACAGTGCTCTACACAAGGTGTGTGTGGAGTGAGAGGGGATATAAATGGTGTGGGTGGGTGTGGAAATGTGAGAGTTTGTAGCACAACTAAAAGTGTGTGTGGATACTATGTGGTCCCTATTGGTGTATAGGGATGGAAAAATAAGGAGTATTAGTATGTGTGAGAGACAGCTGTGTGTGCATACATATAGCACAGTATGTACAGACATGGCCTTTAGCGCTCATGGGAAGAGAGTTCGCTAGTGTCAGTAATGACTCATAAAATTTCGATCTCTGTTTAGGCCACTGCTAAGTGTCCCGAACAGTTGCATAAATTTGTATTCATGCAACCGTCTCTCTTTCGGGGTTTTAAGATTACCTTTGAGTATGGCAACCCTCAGATCGTTCATCTTATGGCCAGAGTCAGAGAAATGTTCGCCAACAGGACTGTCTCTTGCTCCGCGTGTGATACTGTGGCGATGCAGGTTCATTCTCTTGTTTAGCCCCTGTCCTGTCTCACCTATGTAGTAGCAGCCCCCTGGGCATTTCATGCACATGATGAGGTACACGACATTGCTGGAGGAACAGGTGAACCCTCCTCTGATTTTGTATTCCCGATTCTTGTGTGGTATTTGTATTGTGTCCGCTGTGTAGAGCATTGCGCAGGTTTTGCATCTTGGGTCCTGGCATGGTTTTGTCCCGCATTCAGTTGTACTGCTGAATACTTTACTCCTCACCATAATATTCTTGAGATTATGGGGTTGTCTGTATGATAATAAGGGTGCTTCAGGGAAGACCCGTTGCAGTCTTGTATCTTCCTGGAGGATGGGTTGTAGTTTCCTGGCAATCTTGCGTAGGGCTCCTAGGTGTGGGTTATATGTGACCACCAAAGGTACCCTGTCGCTTGTCTCCTTCTGTTTGTATTCAAGGAGATCACTTCTTGGTATTCTGGTGGCTTTGTGAATTTGCTGGTCTACAATTCTGTGGTTATATCCACGGTTTATAAAGTCTGATCTCAAGGCTTTAGTCCGCTGGTCTCTATCTGCTGTGTCGGAGCATATCCGGTTGTATTGTATGGCTTGACTGTAGATGGTTGCATGTTTGGTGTGTGTCGGGTGGAAGCTGTTGTCCCTCAAATAGCTGGCTCTGTCTGTAGGTTTGCGGTATACAGAAGTCTGTAGTTGGTTGTTCTTTATAGTAATGGTGGTGTCTAGAAAATGTACTTCATCCGGGGAATGGGTGAGTTTGAGGTTGATGGTCGGGTGGAAAGTATTGAAGTTGTCATAGAACTGTAGGAGGTCCTGTTCGCCAGAGGTCCAGATCAGGAGGATGTCATCGATGTAGCGAAGGTATGTAAGGGGTTTCAAGTGACAGGTGGACAGAAAGTCACTTTCCAGTTTTGCGCAGAACAGATTGGCATACTGTGGCGCCATCCGAGTACCCATAGCGGTCCCGGTTGTCTGGAGGTATGTGTCATTTCCAAATGTGAAGTAGTTATGGGTCAGAATAAATTCAATGCATTTAGTCACTGTCTCTGTGAGTGGCTCCTGCGGTCCCAGAAAGTATCTGCAGGCTGAAATCCCATCCTCGTGGGGGATGTTTGTATAAAGTGACTCTACATCCATAGTTGCTAGTAGTGTTCCTGTAGGGAGGGGGCCAATGGCATTCAGTTTGTTTAGCAGGTCGGTGGTATCCTGGATATAGCTGGGTGTGTTCCTGACAAGTGGTTTTAGAATGCCCTCCAGGCAAGTGACTTTCTGTCCACCTGTCACTTGAAACCCCTTACATACCTTCGCTACATCGATGATATCCTCCTGATCTGGACCTCTGGCGAACAGGACCTCCTACAGTTCTATGACAACTTCAATACTTTCCACCCGACCATCAACCTCAAACTCACCCATTCCCCGGATGAAGTACATTTTCTAGACACCACCATTACTATAAAGAACAACCAACTACAGACTTCTGTATACCGCAAACCTACAGACAGAGCCAGCTATTTGAGGGACAACAGCTTCCACCCGACACACACCAAACATGCAACCATCTACAGTCAAGCCATACGATACAACCGGATATGCTCCGACACAGCAGACAGAGACCAGCGGACTAAAGCCTTGAGATCAGACTTTATAAACCGTGGATATAACCACAGAATTGTAGACCAGCAAATTCACAAAGCCACCAGAATACCAAGAAGTGATCTCCTTGAATTTAAACAGAAGGAGACAAGCGACAGGGTACCTTTGGTGGTCACATATAACCCACACCTAGGAGCCCTACGCAAGATTGCCAGGAAACTACAACCCATCCTCCAGGAAGATACAAGACTGCAACGGGTCTTCCCTGAAGCACCCTTATTATCATACAGACAACCCCATAATCTCAAGAATATTATGGTGAGGAGTAAAGTATTCAGCAGTACAACTGAATGCGGGACAAAACCATGCCAGGACCCAAGATGCAAAACCTGCGCAATGCTCTACACAGCGGACACAATACAAATACCACACAAGAATCGGGAATACAAAATCAGAGGAGGGTTCATCTGTTCCTCCAGCAATGTCGTGTACCTCATCATGTGCATGAAATGCCCAGGGGGCTGCTACTACATAGGTGAGACAGGGCAGGGGCTAAACAAGAGAATGAACCTGCATCGCCACAGCATCACACACGGAACAAGAGACAGTCCTGTTGGCGAACATTTCTCTGACTCTGGCCATAAGATGAACGATCTGAGGGTTGCCATACTCAAAGGTAATCTTAAAACCCCGAAAGAGAGACGGTTGCATGAATACAAATTTATTCAACTGTTCGGGACACTTAGCAGTGGCCTAAACAGAGATCGAAATTTATGAGTCATTACTGACACTAGCGAACTCTCTTCCCATGAGCACTAAAGGCCATGTCTGTACATACTGTGCTATATGTATGCACACACAGCTGTCTCTCACACATACCAATACTCCTTATTTTTCCATCCCTATACACCAATAGGGACCACATAGTATCCACACACACTTTTAGTTGTGCTACAAACTCTCACATTTCCACACCCACCCACCCACACCATTTATATCCCCTCTCACTCCACACACACCTTGTGTAGAGCACTGTTTATACTGTGGGCTCTCCATTCATTCTTATTCACACTGATACACATACACACTCTTTCTTCACTTGCTTTCAGTAACCCTTTGACACCTCTAGCCATAAAACACATCCACATCGGGGGAAGGACCAGCACAGATAACATTCCAAGAGACACTGTTTTTAAGTAATCCTTGCTTCATTCATTGTAACATCGCCGGAAGAAGAGATCAGTGTATCTCGAAAGCTCGGACAAATAAAAGCATTTCGTTAGCCACAGAACGGTATCATCTATTTATTTTTTGATTATATATATATATATATATATATACACATACACACACACACAACCACACACTGTGTGTAAATACTGACCTCTCCCTCTCTATAGATATATAGATAGATACTGAGAGACAGTGTATGTAAGTATCTCTGAGGCCTGCAGAACTCCAAGCCTTGATGCATGAAAACAGGCCTTGTTTTCATGATATCCACAGTTTAGCAAAGCTGGCTCAATTATTTTCTCACTATGAATGAGGCAATAATTGCTCCAGCTGGGTTGAAGTTGACACTTGAGGAAAGCAATGCCTGTTACCAGCCATCAAGGCCTGGTGTTCTGCAGGCCTCAGAGATACTTACATACACTGTCTCTCACTGTATGTATGAGGCCTGCACAGCTCCAGGCCTTGATGGGTGCATACAGGCCTTTTGTACATGAAATTACAAGCTCAAAACATCTGCTAAGAGAGGCGCATGCGCGAAGGACACGGAGATGGCAGCATAAGTTTCTAGCTCCGTGCCGCGCATAATAGAAAACACTTTTAAAACACCCCAAAAATAAAGTATCGCAAACCAAATATATCAGGCATCCTCTCTGAATACCCCAGGATGGCCCCGAAAAAACTACGCACCCAGAAAAAGGTGAAATCGGCGGATGTTCGGGCTTATTTCGGCGGAGCCGGCACAAGCGGGGGCCTGGAAGAAATGGCGCCATCTTCAAACCCAGACACAGACACTGAGTTAGAAGGTGAGGAAGAGGGCCCCAGCAACCAAGCTTTGCTGCCTGTCAGGAGATGTGACTTTGAGAGGCTATACAACGACCTCAAGTCACTCCTGCAGGCAGAAATAAAAGAAGTAAAGCGGGATGTGGTAAAGTTAGGCACAAGAACTGACGATTTGGAGAGAAAAGTGGACCAGACAATAAAAGTTGTTAAAAAAACAGACAAAAGAACGGGGGACCTGCAGAGGCAAATAGATGAACTGCATGAGCGGCAGGAAGACGCAGAGAACCGGGACAGGCGGAACAACCTGCGGATCCGGGGGGTCTCAGAGGAGGTGGGAGACTGCAACGATAATATCGCCCGATGGATGGAGACCCTTCTCCCCGACCTCAGCAGGGACGCCCTGGCCCTAGATAGATGCCACAGGGCCCTCCGGGCGCACCTAGTACAGAACGAACAACCGCGGGACATTATCATAAGGCTGCACTTCTTCACCACGAAAGAGGCCATACTGAGGCAAACACGGCCCCTGGCGTCTGTGGACTTCGAGGGTAACAAGATGCTAGTGTTTCAAGACTTGTCCCCAGCCACACTACTCAGGCACCGCAACCTGTTCCACTTCACAAAGGTCCTCCGTGAACAAAATGTGCGGTACAGATGGACCTTCCCGTTTGGGTTACAAGTGACGAGGAACGGGAGGGCATTCAATATGAAGGACCCCACGGAGGGCCCGGAGTTTCTGGCGAAGCTGGGCCTAAGGGACGCCCCGGCACAAGTGGTGGATGAGGCAGAGGCGCTAGAGCCAGAATGGAGTGGAGGGAATGGCTCACCAAAAGCGAAGGGGAAAAAGCACTGAGAAGCAGCGGTAGTAGCCCCACAAAGGCGCACGGTTGCGCTCAATCAAAGTTGTCCAGTTGATGCCAAGTTACAATGTCCGGTAGTTATCCCCCGAGACTGCCCGCCAAAGTGGATATAATGCCCGCCAAATAAGTGTCTACGTTAACCCAGTCCTGCACCGGCTACTGAACTGCCCGCCACAGGATCCGCGGAAAGAAAAGTGTCAGCTATGGGTCTAAGGACAATCACATCCACGGAGACCAACGTCGAGTAAAAACCATGCTATGGGAGAAGGAAAAAGGAATAATCCCTGCAAAATAAATCGCTTTGATCTTACCTTCAAGTGGCGAAAGATGGCGGCGATGCTAGAGTGCGGAGAGAGCCAGCGTGAGGCGCAGAATGCGGAAGGACTCCAAAGGCGGGAAGAGAGAGCGCGCACCACCTTCTCCTCGTGGCAGAGCATCTTCCAAAATGGCGGCCGGAAACAGGATACCGGATATTTGCCCCAGCCGGAACTGCGAGGACCGATGCCATCTTGGAGGAGGCAGCGGAGCCAGATGACGTCATCACTTGGAGACTCAACGCGCCGGAGCACCTTAAAGAACCAGGGACACAGCACAGAACAGCCATACGGAGCTAGCCGCCGCAAGTAGAACCAGGGAGGATAGGAAGGCAAGGAAAGTGAGATAGAAAGAGGAAGGGGGGGGAGTAGAAAAGCGGGGGGAAGTAGTTACAGAGGAGGTCTGGAGATGAACGGAGTGGCTAACGGAAGTAGGTTAGAGGTCCGGGTCGGAGGTTAGGAAAGCGAGAAGGCGAGGAGGTGACACGGGAGGGGGAAGTAAGTTACGGGAAGAGGGGGGAAAGGAAGGAAGGAAATTAGAGATAGAGAATAGGTAAGGGAGCAGTGTAATGGAGTTGGAGAGGACGGGAGGGTAGGGAGTAGGATGCTGAGGATCTAAGGAAGTTTGAGGTTGGTGGGGGGAAGTGAGAGAAAGAAACAGTCGACGCATTGCCAGAGAGGTTAAAGGTTAAGAGGACTAGGTTCAGAGAAGGGCGAAGCAGAACTAGAAAGGGCGAGGCAGAGTGCATCCGAAGGCTGAAAAGCAATAGACACGACAAAGGCGGGCTGCCGGACAAGAGAAGCTGCTGACACTCCTGGCTATCCAGTTAGGGGGGGTAACCCCAGTTACCAATTAGGGTGTAAATGGAGCACGGACACGGGGTGGGAGCCAGATGGACTACCCCGGAGTCGGCATGAACCTCAATTGGGTCGGGAAGGGGGATGGGCCCCCAGATCCAACTAAAGTCCTTTGGGGAGAGGGGGGGGCGAGGTCTGGGACCCGCTAGAGCCCCTGTCTGAAAGGCAATTGGATGGGCTGTGGGACAGGGAAGTCCTAGAGCCGATACCATAGTTTTGTCTGTTTGCATGTATTTGTGTTGTGGTCTTTCTGTTGTCTCCCCTGATGTGTTCTCCCTCTGTATCACTTTCCCCCTCCACGTACCCTACCCCTCTAGCAGGACGCAGAAGAAAAGCAGCAACGAAATGAAGGAGACAGAGATCGGGAACTCCACGCCTTCCAGAGGACCCAGAATGGCTCAGGAATACACCGACGGAATCAGGTCACAAATAAAGTATTATGAATAATGAGGTCCGGTGTATCTCTCACAACGTTAAGGGTTTTAACGGTCCGGCGAAGCGCAAGCTAGCCCTTAGAGATTACAAACGACTCAAAGCCGACCTCCTCTTTCTCCAAGAGACACACTTCTCTAGGGACAGCTACCCAAAATTTTTAGACAAAGATTTTCGTGTAGTACATTTAGCATCCGCCCAAGTGAAAAAGAGAGGGGTAGCGATAGCCATACACAATAGGATAGATTTCACGGTTGAGAAAAATGTGGCAGATAGAGAGGGCAGATTTCTAATTCTGGTGGGATCAATCCAAGGGAAACCGCTTACATTAGCATCAGTATATGCACCCTGTGAAACCTCAGCAGATTTATTTTCCCTTTTCTTCCGAAAACTACAAAAGGAAGCCAAGGGAAACATGATCATAGCGGGCGATTTCAACAGGACACTGAATCCCAAGTTAGACCGGTGCACGGCTGCTAGTCTCCCCCCTAAGCTAGATATTCAGCAAATCACGCAGGGGTTAAAAGATTGCCAATTGGTAGATATATGGCGAGAACAGTATCCCCAAAGTAGAGATTATACCTTCTTCTCCCACCCCCACAACCGATACAGCCGGCTGGACTACTTCCTAGTATCCAACAGACTGGTCCCAGTGGTCTCCCACAAGGGGATCCAAGATATTTCGTGGTCCGACCACGCACCCATTGAGCTGCGGTGCACTCTAAATTTACTAGACAGACCTGGAGCAAACTGGAGGCTAAACGAGCTGTTACTAAAAATCCCAAACATGCAGAGAGAAGTTGGTGAGAGGATTACGGATTTCTTCTCTGAGAATGTGGGGAGTGTTTCGTCTGACACCACCCTATGGGAGGCCCACAAGGCGACTCTCAGAGGCTCCCTCATGTGCCTAGCTGCTAGGCGCCGGAGGGATCAGGAGAAACAGATAAAAGTCCTACAAGACAAACTAGCGACCCTAACAAAGGCGCATAAAGTATCTAGGAATAAGGACACACTGCGTGCACTGGCAGAGACCAAACAGCAGTTGAATATAAGACTGGCCTCCCGGGCGGAAAAGGAGATGAGCTGGTCCAGACGTAGGTACTTTGAGAAAGCGAATAAGCCGGACACCCTATTAGCAAATCGACTTCAAAACAAAATTCCTAATTACCATATACAAAATATACGCACACAAGGGGGTGAGCTTACTTCTAATCCTAAACGGATCGTAGCAGAGTTCAAAAGCTACTACGAGACGCTATACGATGGTGGTAAGGTCATACACAATCAAAAGACGAGGGATAATCTCGGGGAATTCTTAAAAGAAGCCAAATTGCCGACCTTGAGCAGGGTGGAGAAGGAAGCGTTACAGACGGACTTCTCTTTAGAAGAGTTAACGGTAGTTGTAAAGTCACTTAAGCCTGCCAAGGCGCCTGGTCCAGATGGCTTCTCCAACTTATACTATAAAAAATACCTGAAAATTCTAGCCCCACATCTATTGAAGCTATTTAATTCTATTCTACACGGGGCCTCGTTCCCAGCTCAGATGCTTCAGGCGTCAATCTCCCTGATCCATAAACCTGGTAAGGACCCGGCAGACTGTAAGAGCTACCGGCCCATCTCGCTGATTAATACGGATGTTAAAATTTTCTCCAAATTACTAGCTAATAGAGTGGGTATCGTCCTTCCCAGGTTAGTTCATCCAGATCAGGTGGGGTTCATCGGAGGAAGGCAAGCGGCAGACAATACCAGACGGATAATAGATTTGGTGGATTTGGCACAGAAACAGAATATCCCGTCAATGGTACTAAGTCTGGACGCTGAGAAAGCCTTCGATAGAATCGATTGGCCCTACTTGAGAAGGACGCTTGGGGCATTTGGATTTGAGGGACACCTCTTGGAGGCCATCATGGCCCTATACGAGGGGCCAACGGCAAGGGTGAGACACCAGGGATTCCCATCAGAGCAATTTCAAATTAGGAGCGGCACAAGCCAGGAATGCCCGTTGTCCCCCTTGTTGTTCGCCTTATGCGTAGAACCCTTGGCGGCACATATCAGAAACAACCCGGATATTACGGGAATAGCTGTAAAAGGGCAATCACACAAAGTGGCGCTCTACGCAGATGATGTGATCCTGACATTATCACAGCCTCTCACCTCCCTGCCCAATGTCTTCTCAATTTTGGGGACCTTTAAACAAATTTCTGGGTTCAAAATTAATCAGGCCAAATCGGAAGCCCTCAATATAAATTTATCCAAACCAGTAGAAAAACTAATTGGACTCAATTTTAATTTTAAATGGCAACCCTCTATGATCAAATATTTAGGGGTATACATCACAAAAGAGTATAAGGCTTTATATAAAGCAAATTATCCCAGGTTGTTTCGGACTCTTCGTGAGGATCTCCGGAGATGGGCGGAGTGCAGTATCTCGTGGATAGGCCGTATTCATAGTGTGAAGATGAATCTCCTGCCACGGGTGCTGTACCTTTTCCAGGCTCTCCCGATCCCCTTGATAAAAGAAGATATCCTCTCGCTTCAGTCCTTAATAACAAAGTTTATCTGGAATAAGAAAAACCCACAAATTAACAAAGCGATCTTGAGGAGGCCGACCTTAAGAGGAGGGTTGGGGGTGCCATGCTTGTTCGCCTACTACAAGGCAGCCCAGCTGAGTCAGATTGTGCAGTGGCACACAGACCCGAATCTTCGGAGGTGGGTAGCATTAGAAAAAGAATGTTGCACACCAGTAGATATTAAGAACCTAATTTGGTTGCCCAAAAAAAGTCGGGCCGTTATGCGGACTCCTCTGCAGACCATGGTCAACTCCTTGAAGATCTGGGACGCGGTTAAGTTTAAGTGCCATCTCACATCCCTGAACTCTCTGATGACTCCCATATGGGGGAACCCAAACTTTGCTCCAGGTGTGGATAGCTCTATTTTCTCAAAATGGATTCAAGCAGGGTATCTCCGTCTAAACGATCTGGAGGGCAGGCAATATATAAAAACATTTGATCATATTAAAGAGGAGAAAAATATACCAAACACTGAATTCTTTAGATACCTCCAGATCAGGGCCTTCTACAATGAAGCCCCAATTCGGCCCCGGAGAACAAATTTTGAGCAGCTCTGTTCAAGAGATACGGACACAAGGGGACTAACATCTAGAATGTACATGGAAGTAGTGTGCCCGGAGACGGACGACCAACCCAAACTTGCCTACATGAGACAGTGGGAAGCGGACCTGGGAGAGACATTAGAAGACGAGGACTGGGATAGGATCCTGCAGATGGCGGCCAAAAGCTCCATCTGCACCACATTAAAGGAGAACGCGTATAAAGTCCTGATGAGGTGGTATTACACGCCCGCTAAATTATCTAAATTTGTCAAAGGCTACTCTTCGCTCTGCCCCAAGCAGTGCGGAGAGAGAGCGGACTTATTCCATATGATGTGGTCTTGTACGAAGGTAAACCCGATTTGGGAGGAAATTAAAGATTGGCTTCAGAGACTGCTAGAAGTGGAGATCCCCTTAGACCCGTGGCTGTTCCTATTGGGCAGACGAGTCGAGGGGCTATCAAACGCCACACATAAATTGATCACACATCTGGCTACAGCCACCAGATGCGAGATCGCAGCAGTATGGAAA